>NW_026067926.1:1885162-2045695 GCF_014885135.2 Alexandromys fortis | reverse complement strand
TATATATATCCACATAGTTAGTAAATACTGCAAGGCTGTGTTTCAATGTCTGCCTGTGCCTTTCCCCCCATTGTACAGCATTGGTTGGTGATTGCTTTAAAGTCTACCAATTTAACATTGAGAAGGTTATTTTATTTTTTCCCATGAAAATACTGCCTTTTTATGTTTATTGACCCTTTGGTCTCTCGTTCCTTTTATTTCCTTTCTCCTCCATTTGTGCTGACCATTGAATCTTGCCCAAGCCTTCAACCACTGAGTTTTTACCTCAAGTCCCGACTGGATTGCATGGAAACGCTTACTCCACTGAGCCATCTCCACAGTCCCTACCATTCATCCTTCCTTGTCTTTTGTGAGACAGGGTCTCACTATGTATCCCTGGCTGTTCCAGAACTCTGTTTGTAGACCAGGCTATAGACCAGGCTGGCCTCAAACTCACAGAGACCCTCCTGCCTCTGCTTCCCAAGTGCTGAGGTTAAAGGTTTTCACCACCACCCAGGCAGTTTCTCAGACTTTGTAATCAGACTGGGCATGGCTTTTCTCATTTCTTCTTCGTTACTTTTCATGGGAATTTTTTTTAAAAATAATTTTTAGCTCTTATTTTTTTTTATTTACTTGGACATCTGTATGTGTCTTATGAGTGTATATAGTGTATATGTAGGGGTGGATGCCAGAAGAGGGAGTGGGGTCCCCGCCCTGGCCTCCGGCTGGATTACAGGCAGATGTGAACCACCTGACTGAGTGCTGGGACTTGAACTCAGGTCCTCTGGAAGAGCAGCCAATGCTCTAAACCACTGAGCCATATCACCATCCCCAGACATTTGGATTTTTATCATGGTGACTGCTATAAAATCAACTTCATGAAGAGAGAAGATCCACCGCCATTAAAAGGCAGGTGAGGACAGCCAGACTGTTGAGCTGGATGGAGTTGTCTTGAGCTGGTCTCAAAGTGGCGTCTGAGAGACACTGAAGAGGATCACTGTGTTTTCTCTAGAATGTTCGCAGCCTTTCTGTGAACTTGCAAGAGCTCCCGGTCATGCCCCGGCACACAGTCTGCCGACTGCAGGGTAGTCGACTAGATCTGGAGTGGATAGTCCAGGGTTTGATCTGGTGTCGTGGTCATGATGTCATCACAGATCTGACCACATTCTTGCAAGAGCAGACTAGCTGGCCATGCAAGAAAAGAGGGGGACAATGTCCCCTCAAATGCTAACTGCCTTTGAGCTCCACCTGCGCCTGGTGGTGGGCTACAGAAACATTTTAAGGTAGTAAATGTACCAAATAAGAGTAAAATAGAGGCCTTGGTTCTATATCATCCAGCTGTGAAGTCACTGGGAAAATCTGATCACCCTAGCCTACTGGGATCTTTGTGGTCTGAGAGACCACACTGTGCATGGAGTCACCCAGACACTTGGCAGTTCTCAGGGTGAAAACATGCTGGTTAACTAGAGACTCGCCAGCCACTTGCTTTGGAGTTGTGGGATCCAGGCTGGCCTTGAGTGGGAGTGGGGCATGTTTAGAGAACTAAAAGCTGGTTGGCCCCGGGCAGGAGTGAGAGAGGATATAGTCTGATGTTTGAGGGAGCTGAAGTGGGTCAGAAGAGTCGAAGGAGAACAGCAGGGCCAGGCATGAGAGCATGCGTCTGCTCAACTGTGTGGGCCCTGTGGGGTGAGGTGAATCAGGGCATAGGGTGGAAGGGTTGTGTTGCTGGCCAAGGGCTGCCATTTGAATGTGAAAAGCCTCCTGGGCTCTCCTGTGTTTGAGCTCTTGGTCCCCAGCTGGTGGGGCTGTTTTGGAAGGCTGTGAAACCTTTCGAAGGTAGGTAGCATCTTGACACTGAGCCTTTGGCCCACTTTCGGGGCCTGTTCTCTGCTTCCTGGTGGCAGATGCAATGTGACCAGCCACTAGCAATCTGTACAGTGCCTTCTCCACTACCACAGATGGTGTTCCTTCCTAAATTGTAAGCTAAGATAGGCGCTTCCTTGTTGGAGACAGTCACTGGACTGACTGGGCAGGGAGCAACCATTCTGGTGCTCAAAAATGTCTTTCTTTGTCTTCCCGGACCCATAGCTGGGCTGTTTCTCAGATCCTTCTCCAGCCAGGTGAAGTCAGGTAACCAAGTTCTAGCCCATAGGTATACTTGGAAGAGCCCATAGCAACCTCTTTCTACATTTACTGGAGGACACTCCAGGGCGGCAACACGGGGAGCTCAAAGCTGGAAGTATCCTGGTATCCAGTGACCACTTAGTGGAAAACTGTGTAACAGTTCTGTCAGCAATGAGCCCATTATTATGTTAAGGCATTGAAGTGTTGGGGGGGATATGTTTGTAATGGCACTTATGTACTCTCACAGAAGCTATAAAGGCTACTATTTCTTGGGCCCTATCTCAATGTATTTGTACAACAAGCCTATGGGAGTGGGTCCCTCCCATATACTAGAAGGGGGAATTGGAGCCACGCTGGCAGCGGGTGAAGAATAGAGTATTCTGCTCCCTAAATACAGACCCAAGTACCAAACTGTGCTGTACTGGCTCCCAGTGGTAAAGGGATGGATGAAAACTAGGTAGGCATGGGGTCTGGGTGAGGAGTTACTACGGTCTGTCTGTCTGTCCATCCATCTATCTTTCTGTCTCTCTATGTGTGTGACAGATTACATGTGGACAGCCTTGTGCGTTGTTCTGCATCTTCCACTTTGCTCTTTGGAGACAGGGTCCTTTCTTATTGGATGCTGTGTGTACCAGGCTTGCCAGCTCACTAATGTCTGGGGATTCTCTTGCCTCTGCCTGCTGTCCTGTCTCTGCCTCTCTGTGCTGTAGGAACTCGGGAATTAGAAACTTGCTGGACCACTTCAGGTTTTATGTGATTTCTGGAGATTCAGACTCAAGTTTCACGCTTACCCAGCAAGGCCTTTAGTTGCTGTGTCATCTGCCCATTTCTAGTTAGAATTTTTAGAACAAGCAGTGGCGCTGGTCTGGGAGGAAGCAGGAGAGAATTGCTGTGGGAGCTGCATGGGGAAAACGCGTGGTGACTATCTTATCTTGCTGCTCACAGGAACGCAGAAGGAAGGCCGAAGAAGCCTTCCAGTGTGATGCTGGGGGAGGAGGAGGCAGGTCACAGAATGGAAGATAATTGGTTGGCATGAAGGTAAGGCCAAACCTTTGGCTACGCAAAGATGCTCAGTGGGGGGCCTGTCGGGCTCTGGCTTGCAAGGCAGCCGACACACTGCTCAGTCTTTGTCTGGGTGTATCCACTTCTATCCTGGAGTGGATACTTGTAATCTGTACCACTGTGTTCAAGTTCTTTAATCTCTTTGTGCCTCCTTCAATCATCAAAAAGTACGGACAATGAGTAACAAGACTTATCTCAGGTCTGCTGTGATAAGACTCAGTGTGCCAGTCACGTGTAGTGCGCTCTTGGCAAGGGGTAGAAATAGCCTTTAGACTCCCCAGCCTTTAATATTGGTCTTCTGTCTCGGTGCACAGACACTCAGATCAGAGCTCTCAGCCCAGCAGAATCCCGAAACTCAGCGGTTAGGACGGTGAGATGGGGTCACAGTAGCTCTTTAAATATCTGTGAGACAATCTAAGAAGGAAGCACCTGTACTTCTTCTTTCCCTCCCCCTTTCCCTTTCTCCCTCAGGCTCTTCCGTACTCTGTTAGTCCATCTGACCATCTACTTTTCTTCAAAGCTGAGCTTACAGTCTTTCCTTCCAATAGTGGCAACGTGTGTGTGACATAAAGTGTACCTCTAACTATCACAAGTGTGCAGTTTAGTGGCATTGAGTATCCCCGACTGTTTCATCCATCTCTGCCACTCATATCTAGAATATTTTCAATCCCACAACAAAAACCCAAGTTCCCATTGAACAATAACCCACTCTACTCCAGGCTTTGGAAAATATTGGCTTTTTAAAAAAAAGAACATTTATAGATAGATAGATAGACAGACAAACAGAAAGACAGACAGATAGATAGTATTTGTCCAGAGGTCAGAAGACAACTTGCAAGAGTTGGTTTCCTCCCTCCACTTTGTAGGTCAAACTCAGTTATCAAGTTAGGAAAAAAAACGACTTTACCCACTAGGCCATCTTGCTGCCCCTCCACCCTACTTTTTTTCTTTTTTTATGACAAGATCTCATATAGGCAGGCTGGCCTCAGACTTCCTCTGTAGCCTAGGATGACCTTGTGCTCTCCTGTGCCCACCTCCCACATCCTGGTATTACATGCGTGTATTAGCATGTCTGGGTCAGTGTGGTGATAAGGAGAGGGCCCAACCCAGGGCTTCCTGTGTGCTAGACAAGTGCTTAGTCGAGTCCTATCCCGGCCCCATTCTTCTTTCTTTCTGTATTTATACATGTGTCTGTCTGGGTGCATCATATGAGAGGAATTACACTGTCCTTTTGTGACATCTCGCTGTTTTTATAATGATAGGCTATGGCATCCCTAAAAAGCTCTTTCTCTTCTGTGGCATGCCATACAGATAGTACCTACACCAGGTGAACGCGAGACAATCCGTACAAGGCTGTCAGCCAGTTCCTGGCACGTACAAGTGTGCGCCGTAACACCCAAGTATGTATTCTCAAGTTGATGGACATTATTGTGTGTGCACTGCTTTATATGGTTTTTATGATCGGTGTTACAGCTCTGAGGAGAAAGGCTTCCCCTACGGAAGTGATACAGTCTTGAGGGGAAAGACTTTCCCCATGGGAGTGTTACAGCTCTGAGAGGGAAGGCTTCTCCAATGAGAGTGTTAAGCTCTGCTTGTGTGTGTGTTTGTGTGTGTGTGTGGGGATGGGGGTGGGGTTCCCCACTGCAAGTGTCACAGCTCTGAGAGGAAAGGTATCCTGGCAGTTGGGAACCAAAGAATACCACAAAGTCCCACTGCCCCATAAACCGCACACAAGACACTGGGAGAATGACTGACTGCCTCTGCTGAGGTGAGAACTGAGCAGAAGACAGAGTTTACATAAGCCTTCTTGGGGAACAGAGCTTTCCAGGGTGGAGATTTCCAGGTGGAGATTTCCAGGGTGGAGATTCCCAGGGTGGCATTACAGGGATTTCCAATCTTGATCTTGGGCTTTCTATTCTGTGGGGTCGACCTTGGCTGTCTCTGGAGCGGCTGGGGTCTTTACGGCAGTTAGAGATTTTGTGGGCAGAGCCTGGTGGTCGGAGGTCCTCAGGGGCGGGGGCTTGGCCACTTGTGCAATGAGGGGTTAATTTGGGAATATATCTGGAGCTGCCTTGAGCCCTTCTCATGTCTGTTCACCCAAACCTTGTAGGGATGCCGTGACAGGGTTCAGTCCCTGTCATCTGCAGATAGAGCAGCCCAAGGGGAAGGAGTTGAGTGGCACTCAGTTGCATGACTAGCTCCTGACTTCATACTGGGCTGGGGGTTCATGCAGGCACTCTGAGTTGGTGGGGGAGGGGCGGGGAGGGCATCTCATTGGTGGTGCCCTGGCTTCCAGTATGTGAGGCTGTAGGTCCCACCCATCACCGGGTTTCCAAAGTCCACCAGCTTTACCACACACAATAGTGTCACATTGTGTCTACTGCCCCAGGCAGTCAGCCATCATCTACACACACACTTGCTGGATCAGGTTGTGAGGATGAGTGTGGAAAAGGTCCTGGTTGGCGAGAGGACCTTTGAGGACAGAACGATAATGGTAGAGGGGTGGGCTGCTACTAACTGTGCAGTTCTCTCCTGGTGGGGCCCTCCTCATGCCTGTGCACACACGCTGGCCACCTTTGGACCCTGGAGAGAGGAGGCACCATGGAAGGGGCCATGGAGAAGGCTCAGCACGTGATGCAAGCAGGCCACACCTTTCCGTTGTTGGCACCAAGCCCAGCAATCATTGATCCCACGTGGCCCTTGACCTGTTGAGATTAGAAAAAAAAAAAAGTTTACCCTTCTAGGGCACCTCCCATCCAGGCTTTATTGCTTTCTGGACACCTTTGGGGAACGTCCCCAATCCTTTAAAAGCTGCTGTCTGTAGCGGACCGGTCTCTGTCCTGGAGATAAGGGCGCACATTCTAGCGTAGCTAGTGTGCTGCTCCTGGTAGTTCCGGCTTGGACCTTCTTGCACTGATGTCTGGGGAGGTGAGTTTGTTGCCTGGGCAAAGGTACCAGGGTTGGGGATGGGGACTTCAGATTGGGGGCCGCTGCCACCTGTGTTTCCTCTCTTTTTCCCTACGGCAGACGCCGATGTGTGAGGTGGACCTAGGTGGGGGCAAGGTGAAGGAGCCCAGCATGGCTGGCAGATGCCGGGTGTCCTGTTATGAGCGATACGTCCAGCCGTGTATGGTGGAACTTTTGGGCTCTGCCCTCTTCATCTTCATCGGGTGTCTCTCGGTCATTCAGAACAGTCCAGACACTGGGGTCCTGCAGCCTGCCCTGGCTCATGGGCTGGCCTTGGGACTCGTCATCGCGACCTTGGGAAACATCAGGTAAGACCAGCCCCCAGCAGTTAGCCTAGTGCCAATATGGGGAGCTCTTGGGTACCCATTTGGGGGTTTTACAAATATGGAGTGGGGTCATCTAGCTCGGCAGCCTGTGATTTCTGTGGGCAGGTCACCCTCCAAGCCTGTTAAATGGAAATAATACTGTAACTATATTTTAAAGTTATTTTTCCAAGCCAACACACACCTATTACTAACTATGCCTCCGCTCTATACCGAGCACCCTTCTGATGCTATTCTGTTCTCATAAACCCACGGAATAGGTCGTGTTATTTCCCCTGTTCTGTTTGTTCTTCTTGGGGCAGGGGAGTGTTTTGTTTTTGCGAAACAGAAAGTCCACATCATTGGTAAGAGGTCCATGCTAGAGGGGGCGGAGCCAGGAGTCAAGTTCAAGTGTCTGACTCTAGGCCCAAAGCTGAGTGCCTCAGGAGAGTGTGGGGTGCTGTGGAAGTGGATTAGGAAAAGCATAGCAGCACAGAAGATCCAGCCAGGTTTTGTTTATCCACTGTGGTACACAGAAGGCCACTGGGGCTCTACTCCCACAAGAGGGTTTTTTTTTTGGGGGGGGGGAACGGTAGAAAGATGACCCTTCTCTTGTTTGGCTTTTATCTGGCTCAGTGGGATGGGTTGGAGGGAAGGGTTTCCTAAAAAAGCCAACTGTAATAGTGGATATCGTGTTTGGGGCATCTGACTGGGTGAACTGGGATAGGGCTACTCTCTGTCTAATCTCACTCGAAACCAGATCTGAGTGAGGACAGTGATGCACTGTTCTCTGGAAAGCAAGAATGACCACTCTGCTGTCTCTAAATGTCCAAGGGAGGCTGTGAGTGGGATGGAAGGCACATAACTCATCTAGGTGGGCCTTGTGGTTTCCTGGCTGGGCGACAAAGGTGAGCCACCGAGCCTGTGTGCCAGACATAGAAGATGGCAACTGCTGGATTCAGTGAAGCCCCGAGTCTGACTAGCAGGCAGAGATTCACACTGAACACACACCAACGTCTTGGTTTTGCAGTTTACTATGTAGAATGCAGATGTGGATCCTGGCCCCTTATCTGGAGCACTGGAGCAAGCTCTGCGGGGTCTGGGGGAATTCATGGATGTTCTCCCTATGTGTTTGTCCCCAAGGCCACCTAGGGTCTGGCCACCCATCCCCAGCTCCCTCTGAGCCTCCATCCCACCACAAGGCTCTTTTGGGAAAACGGGGGATTTGCTACATTTCTGCTTACAGCAGGGCTCAGCTGGTCCAGCCTGCAGGCCCAGCTTGAGGGACAGGCTAGCGTACATAGTCTCACCTCGTGGTGAGCCTTGGACCTGGCCTCAAGGCTTCCTTCTCTTCTTGGTTGTAGTGGTGGACATTTCAACCCTGCTGTGTCGCTGGGAGTCACACTGATCGGAGGCCTCAACGTCATGCTGCTTCTTCCCTATTGGATCGCCCAGCTGCTTGGGGGACTGATTGGGTCTGCCTTGGCTAAGGTTGGTGATCCCTGTTGGGACTGGTCTGCTGGCTTGTCTCCGATGGGATTCCCTTCACCTCCCCAACTCTTGGGTTGATGTTCAATTTATGCTTGAAATCCTTCCACCAATCAAAAAGGCTAGTCCTGGGGCTGAGGAGATGGCCCAATGGTTAAGGGCACTGGATGCTCCTCCAGAGGATGTGGGTTTGATTCCCAACACCCACCTGGCAGCTCACAATCAGCTGGACCTCCAGTTCCAGGAGTCCCGCATCCTCTTCCGGCCTCTGTGGTTTCTAGGCATGCATCTGGGACACAGACATACATGAGCACAAAACATTCATACACACAAAGATAAATAAAAAGCGTTTTTTAAAAAAGCAAGCTCTTCTTAGCTGCAGGCTCCCCATTCGCCAGCACTGGCGATGAAACGTAGGGCCTTTGGCATGCCAGAGAAATGCTCTGCCATAGAATGCCATCCCCAGGCTGGGCTGAAGATTTTATAAGCTCTACACATAATTCCACGGGCTTCTTCTGCCTGCTCTTCCTCCCTGTCTCCTACTTCCCCCTCCCTCCTACTTCTCCCTCCTTCCTCCCCCCCCTCCCTCCCTCCCTCCCTCCCTCCCTCCCTCCCCCCCTTGGTGCTCCCTCCTCCTTTCCATTCTTCCCTTCTCCCCCTCTTCTGACCCAGCAGTGCCTGTTCCCCTGAGGCTGACCCTTTCAATCCCTCACTCAGCCTTCCTCAAAGCCTGCAGGTCCTGCCTGCCACATCTTCGGCTTCCAGAGCTCGTGAGGCAGGCTAGTTTTGTGCTCTTTTCCTCAAAGGGGGTTATATAAAGCAGCAGAGGCTTTAGGACACAACACCTGTTACCCTCAATTTTCAGATGAGCAAAGCAAGGTTCAGAGAGGTCTTGTAGCTCCCGAAGTCACACATACAAATGAGAGGAACTGGGTGTTGGTGTGGATATGTCCGATTGCAGTTGGGTTGGAACACAGGTCTGCTTGGTAGACCCCTGTGCCCAGCTCCCAGCGTCTCTCCGTCCTAGACTGAGTGGTTTTTCTCCACAGGCGGTGAGTCCCGAGGAGAGGTTCTGGAATGCAACTGGGGCAGCCTTTGCAGCAGTTCAGGAGCAGGGGCAGGTGGCAGTAGCCCTGGGGGCAGAGATCATTCTGACGATGCTGTTGGTATTGGCCGTGTGTATGGGCGCTGTCAACGAGAAGACGAAGAGTCCTCTGGCCCCATTCTCTATTGGCTTATCTGTCACTGTGGATATACTGGCAGGGTAAGTGTCCCTCAGCAGTGTGATGGCCATGCCCAGATGTGGGCCCACATCAGGGCTGAAGACTACAGCTTCAGTTGCCAACAGGGGCCAGGGAAGCGTGGCAAACGGAGACAGTGGGCTGGTTTGGAGCAGGTGACGGGCAGTGGTGGGGTATGTGGCATCAGACAGTGTTAGGTGAATTTTGGCTGTGTGGGAATGTGGTGACCCTTCTCCTCCAGTTAGGGCTAAGTCAGAGACCTGGATTTTTATAAAAGTTCCTAATTTCTGCAGTAGAAATAAAACATTTCCTCAGGACATCAGTCTTACCAAAAATTTCCTCTACCCACCTATTTTATTTTGAGCCTCTTGTTCTGGGAGGCATTAAGGAGACAAAGTTGGGTAAGGAATCATTTTTCCCATTGCTCAGGTAGCCAAACAGGTTCAGAAAGGCAAGAAATGACGTAGGGTCACTGAGAGTCTAAATAACGTGACAGACCTGGGACAGTCACCCACAATCTGATGACGTGTGTAAGAGGTCACTTCCAAAAGTTCAGATCCTTGCTTCCTTTTGGAGACAGAACCAAACCTTTCTCGGTGTTCAGGCCTCTTTGCTACCGCGGGTGCGCTGGGAATGCAGATCAGTAGTAGCGGTGCTTTTCTGCCCTCTAGTGGCACTTGCGTTACTTACAAGTGTGCTCTACCACTCGGACAGGCTTCGGGTACAGAACCCAGTGAAGGCTGCAGGGCCCAGCCTGAAGGCATGGGGTCTGCAGACAGAGCCCAGAGTTAGAGGCACACCTTGTAATCAAGCCTCCACTGATGAGCCTGGGGTACATGCCCCCTTCTGGAGGAGGAGGGCACAGATCTGTGGCATGAGGACCTCAATGGGTCCGTCACGCTACAGTGATCCTCAAGACACGCACATTTTGTCATCTATTCCTAGCTATAGCCTATGGGCTGGGCACTTTCATTTCACGCAGAGAGGTTAGACAAAGGTTACAGAGTAGAATTGCCTGGACTGGACTTTGAATGTAGGTCAACTGGATTCCAAAGTGAGGGATGTTCCTCGAACTTTGCTTTATAGACTTTGGAAAGGGATGTTTCCATTATTAACTCCTGTCATGACTAAGCAGGTGTTTTTTTTTTTTTTTTTCTGGATATTGTTCTAGAATGTGTGGGGAGTGGCCTGTATGAAGGTCACGTAGGAATCACCCTTTGCCTTTTACAGTCTTTGAGATCCACCCAGGAGCCCCTGGGAGTTTAGAGGGGGTGCCTGGGTGGGGTGGACTGTAGATCTGTTAAGGATGTGGATTTGAGGTAGGCCCTTCTGAGATGCTGGTGTATCTGTGTCTGCAGGGGTGGAATCTCCGGAGCCTGCATGAATCCTGCTCGCGCCTTCGGACCCGCCGTGATGGCTGGCTACTGGGACTTCCACTGGGTCTACTGGCTGGGCCCCCTCCTGGCTGGCCTCCTTGTAGGACTGCTCATCAGGTAGGAGGGCGACAGGGAGTCTCCAGCTGGTAGACTGACCCTCGCTAAACTGGCCCTGTCTCGGCCATTGGCTCCAAGTGACAGAAATTCTCTTTATAAGGGGACTGACTCTTGGAGTTAGGAGTCAGATGTTCATGAGTGGCTCTGGCTCCAAGTAGTGCTGAGACATATTTCTGGGGACTTGGAATATCTCATAGATTTTCCTTTCCCATGGGTGGGCTTCACATTTAGACAGTTTTAATTTTTTTCTTTCTTTCTTTCTTTTTTGTACAATATATTTAGAATATACTTTTTACCCCTCGAGGCAGGTCCTCCCCATTTCCCTTGGCTGTGTCTAAGAGGGCTGGATCTGGGCTGGCTGTGTGGCCTTCTTGTACCACGACACACTGTAGTGCAGTGGCCTCAGGCCATGCCCAGGGCCTGCTGTAAGACACCACTAATCACTCTGTTGCTGATTTCTGAATGGCCACCACAAGCGTCCTTCTGCCTGAGGGGGCTGAGCTCAGGGAGCCACCTGTCTACAGAGTTCTGGGCCCGGGGATTGGTAATGGGGGCTGGGTCTTTCTTCCAGGGGAATGGAGACCTTACAGGACAATTTATTTCTAGGCTCTTCATTGGAGATGAGAAAACCCGCCTAATCCTAAAGGCAAGGTGAAGCGCTGCTGGTGGCATCCTCACTGCCTGGTGTCCTCCTCACTGCCTGGTGTCCTCAGCTGCCTGTCCTGAGCCGAGGACAGGACAATCGGGATCGTTTCCTGCAGGGCTGAGCTCAGAAGAGCTACTGGGGCAGCAGCTGACCTTGGCCTGGCTTCTCAGGCAGACAGGATGCTGCTATGTCTTGCGCATGCTCCCAGAACTTGGATTTCCTTTGTGTCCATGGATTGCAGCTGGGAATGTATGGCCAGCAAGGCCTAAAGACAGGTGGAGACCACACAGAAAAAGAGTTTTGCTTCAGAGGGCAGGTCACAGGAGAGATGAGCATGTGGAGAAAGTGTTTGCTAAAGCAAACTGCTCTCTCTCTCTCTCTCTCTCTCTCTCTCTCTCTCTCTCTCTCTCTCTCTCTCCCTTCTCTCCTCCCCCCATATATATATATATATGTTGGGTTTGGAACCCAAGGTCTTATGCATACTAGGTGAGCACTTTGCTACTGAACCTCCTGCTCTTCCTACCTTCTTTCCCCTTGATCCCACTGTTACAGAGGGGATTTCAGGAGCCCAAAGACCTCCTGGCTTCCCCAGCGGCCAATGTGACTTCGTATTAA
The DNA here is from genome assembly GCF_014885135.2 of Alexandromys fortis. Taxonomy (NCBI): domain Eukaryota; kingdom Metazoa; phylum Chordata; class Mammalia; order Rodentia; family Cricetidae; genus Alexandromys; species Alexandromys fortis. The sequence goes on along the minus strand of NW_026067926.1, from coordinate 2,033,778 downwards.
ATTAAAAGTGTTTCCTTCCCACGGTCTTGTTGACAACTCTTTCATTGAAGACATGGATATGGATTGGGAGGAAATAAAACCCTGGTGGAGCTGCACAGAGTCTGGCTAAGCCTAATGGAGGCTGTTTTCCAGAGCCAATGTAGGTACTTAAGTGTGGTCCCACTCAGAGCCTATCTGCGCTCAGGCCAACCCACTGTACACTCAGCCTGGAGCACCATGTTTGTTTTCTTAGACTCTAGCCAGAAGACCCTGCTGAAACCGAATGTAGAGCCCAGGGCCTTGATGAATGCCCAGTGCTGTCTGGATATGGACCAACCCACACCCATTGCCCTCCACTGGGGTGATGAGGGGATGGGGCAAAGCTTGAAATCAAACTGAAAATCCAGACGCAGGTCACATACCTATGAACACCTGAATTTTGGCAAAGAAGCTAAAAATACACACTGAAGCAAAGACAGCATCTTCAACAAATGGTGGTCAAACTGGATGGCTGCAAGTAGAAGAATCATGTAGGTCCACACTTATCATTCTACAAAACTCAAGTCCAGATAGACCAAAGACCTGAACATAAAACCAGCTACTTTAATCTGACAGAAGAGAAAGTGGGGAATAACTCTGAGCTCAGTGACACAGGAAAGGACAGCACAGGCATTGAGAACAACAATCAATAAAAAGGATCTTATGAAACTGAAAAGCTTCTGTGCGGCAAAAGACACCTTGATTTGGACAAAGTAGCAGGCCACAGAATGGGAAAGAGCTTTACCAATTACACACCCAGTAGACAGTTGGTATCTTAAGTATATATAGAATTACAAAGACTGGACATCAAGAAAACAAATAAAAAATGGGGTACAGGACTAAGCAGAGAGTTCTCAGAAGATGAAACACAAATGGCTGAGAGACACTTTAAGAAATGATGAATAAGCCAGGAGTAGTGGCACACACCTTTAATCCCAGCACTTGGGAGGCAGAGGCAGGAGGATCTCTGTGAGTTTGAGACCAGTAGGGAGTTCCAGGACAGCCAAGACTACACAGAGAAGCTGTCGAAAGAAAGAAAGAAAGAAAGAAAGAAAGAAAGAAAGAAAGGGGGGCTGGAGAGATGGCTCAGAGGTTAAGAGCATTGCCTGCTCTTCCAAAGGCCCTGAGTTCAATTCCCAGCAACCACATGGTGGCTCACAGCCATCTGTAATGAGGTCTGGTGCCCTCTTCTGGCCTGTAGGCATATACACAGACAGAATATTGTGTACATAAAAAATAAATAAAAAATTATAAAAAAAAGAACTATGGATAAAGATTTAAAAAAAGAAAGAAAGAAAGGAAGGAAGGAAGAAAGGAAAAAAGAAAGCCATTTTCATTCCAACTACCATTTACATAGCTAACTGAACACAGAGAAGTCGAGCTGGTGTCTAACTAGAGGTTTCACCCCCACTTCTAGTATTAGTGTTCATAGTACTAGAAGGTACCAGAGGAGAGAGGTAACCATCGCCCCAGCTGTAAACCCTGAGATGTACAATAGTGGCCTGCCTGCACAGAATGCCGGTGCACTAGTGGCACAGTGTTGTAGGAGTAACCAACCACTTTCTGATTGGATTTAAGGCCCATCCATGAGGTGGAAGCCATGTCTGACACTGCTCAGGTGGCCAAGAACCTGAGACTAGGTTGGACAGTGGCCTAGGTGAAAACCAATGATTTTGTTTTGCTTAAGGAATTTAGCAATAACATGACTTCTAATGATGTTTTGCTGTCTCCATGGGTCAGGGCCTTGTTCATCATCAGAGAAGCTTCCTCTTGTAATGTAGATGGGAACCAACAAAGAGACTTACAACTGGACAGTGTGCAGAGTCAGAGATTTTGGAAAACTCAGTTCTAAATGGCATGTCTTCATCAAACCCCTCACTTTAGGGCACAGAAATCTATGTAGAAGAAGTTAGCAACATTTTATTTTTATTTGTTTGAGTTAGCAACATTTTAAAGAGCCAATGGGGATGGAGGACTCCAAGGAAACAGTGCCCTCCAGACACAACAGGACTGATGTCCACATGACTGCACGGAGACTGTACCCCACATACATAGTGCCTGTAGTTTCAAGCTTGGATGGGGTCCCAGTGTTAAAGTGGGGAAGTGGACATGGGCTCCTCCCATCCCTAAATGAGAAGCTATCTGCAACTGCTATCTGCAACTGACACTAGCTTGCGAAGTTAAAATTAGTTTTCTCCAAAGGAATCTCACTGGGTATTTTAACCATACTTCAGGGCAGGCTTCATGCCAAGCATTAGATGGCCAACACAAAACTAACTCAGTAGTAATTTTGTAGACATTTGGTTTCATATTGCTTTGTTTGTGTATTTTTGTGTTCTTGATCTTTTGCTCATATGTTATGGTTTCTGATTTAGTGTTTTTTTTTCCTGTGTGAGTTTTTGTTTGTTTTGGAAATAAAGAGAGAAAGAAAGGGCATGGAGTTGGGTGGGTGGGGAGGACCTGAGAGAGTTGAGGGGGAGGAAAAGCATGGTCAGGATATATTGAAAAGTTTTCAACAAAAAGGAAAAAAAATTTAAAAATCATGGATCATTTATGAAAGAAAAGCATTTTGATACTATGAAGAAGCTCCAGGGAAAGACCATTTCAAATACAACAAAAACTCCCCCCATTTCTATAGGTTAAACAAAGCCCCCAGGGTAAAAGTGGAGGAAAGGCTCCATTACATTGGTGAGTACAAAGTCCACACTTATGCACAAAAATGTCCGTATCTATCTCTCTATCTTTAAAGCACCAAAATTCTGAGTGGCCATCATCAGCATCTTCAGGAAAAGGGCTGGAAATTAACAGGGCTTCTGAGGCTGGCAGGGTTCCTGTCTACCTGGACCCTCAGAATATGATCTTATTTGGAAATAGTCTTTGTAGATTCAAGTAAGGGACCTATCAATATGAGGCTATATTGGCATTGGGTGCTAAATACAGAGAGAGTTCCTGTAAGACACAGAAAATGACACATGTCACATGGAATGCAGTTACTGAGCACATAGGAAAACGGGGAGACGGTCACAAGTCAACAACATGTGAAACAAGCACAAGAGGGAGGAGGCAGGAAATCTTTCCTGTGGAGCCTTTGGAGGGGACACATCCTTGCGGATACCTCAACTTTATGTCTCTTGGCTTCTAGAACTGTGGAAGAATAAATCTGTCGTTTTAAGTTCCAATGTTTGTGGAAATTTTTTATAGCAGCCCCAGGAAACAAATGTGGGCAGGCACTCTTATTCTCCTCTTCCAGCAGCATTAAGGGACTTTGGAGCTACTCAAGGTCACAGTATGTGGACAAATCAGTTTGCTAAGATGAACTGTGGTTGACTTCAGGGTCTAATTTCTGTTTCAGAGTAAGGGACTATTATGTCTTCTGCCTTGGATCTTGTCCATTTGTCCTCCATTAAAATGGGAACAGAAAGACATATATTATAACTTCGCACTTTAAGTTTACAGTTGAGTTTCACAATCCAGTTTCCATTTCGTTTTCTCAACTATAATCCCAGCATGGATATGAATTCATCTTTTTAATTTCACATTATGTGGTTTAGTGTTTTCTCTATAGAAGGGTCTCAGAATGCACCACTCTTAGACACTTGAAATCTTGTATTCAGTTGCTATACTGAAGCCACCACAGACTTAACTCTGTAACGAAAGGGAAGGTCAGAAGAACTGCCATACTGAGCTACACTTTTTGGCCACTTACTACAGAGACACATCTAGACACTGTCACTCTGTAGTGACCCAGCAATCAAAAGTCTTGAAGTCTTTGGATAGTATTGAAGTTTGTAGCACAAAGCAGCAGGTTATAAAATCCATGTGAGTCGGGTGGTAGTGGCAGTACACGCCTTTAATCCCAGCACTTGGGAGGCAGAGGCAGCTGGATCTCAGCGAATTTGAGGCCAACATGGTCTAGAGAGCGAGTTCCAGGACAGCCAGGGCTATGCAAAGAAATCCTGTCTCAAAAAAAAAAATCCATGTGATGAGTGATAGAAACCCTTCACTTTGAATCTACTCTGTATTTAGTGGTTGGACTGAGCCAGCTTACTGTGCCATTCTTCCTATGGTTTCTGGTTGTATAACTGAGAATATACATGCACAAAGCAGCTGACCTTCTACATTGATCATGATTGTTATGGTGAGAAAGGCTAATGGAAACCACAAAACTCTTCTATCAAAGCAGTGGTCAAGAGCAAGACTGTGAAAGGTTTGGTAGCATTCACCCGTAGTTCCAACACTAGGCTGAGGAGGGAGAATTAAGAGTTTGAGGCAAACCTGGGCTACATAGACCTTGTCTTCCATCCTCCAAATTAAAAAAGTGCAATACTATAAAGAATGACAGAATTTTCCACCAAAAAAGAAAAGCATCCTTTTTTGCATAGGATGTTTTGGGCTAAAAGCACGTGGGAAACAGCTAGTGCAAAGGGGAGTGTTCTGACAATTCTTCCAGAAGAGGAGTGAAAGATTTACCTATGCAAAGGATGCTCCCCTCACCAAGATGAGAGATGAAGAATTGGGGCTGAGAGATTTCTACACAGATCTTGTCAAAACCATGTGTCTCCCTGTGGCTCTCCCAGCCTAGTGATGTTGCTGAATCAGTACCCTGTTTCTTCTGGGTGGTAGACAAGCACTCAGGCTTTGTTACTTTTTGGGGCCTTTATCTGGAAGACCCTCCCACATACTGTTGCTCTTCTGCCATCTGTTTTACATTCTACCCCTCAGGCCCAGCAGGAGACACTAAGAGAATAAGTCTTCATTTTCTACAACTGTAGCTTTAGGGAAACAGCTAGGATCTCTTCCAGTTAATCTGGCATGCGACTCTTGTAGATGCACATGTAGTATGTCTGTCCAACATCAGTTTTACCATGGAATTAAAGCAAACTATTGTTTGGGATAACAGCAATGGCAGTTGGAGGACTGCTATATATGAATTCACATGTCTCTTCCTGCTGGTTATGGAGGGCAGCTGTGAGCTGGCATGGAACTCAAGTTCTTTTTACTAGTTAAGGATTGGCCTTGAACTTCTTAAATATTCATTTTTATAAATAAAGACATCCTTCACATTGTAGCAAATCAAAGATAGTCATTTATTTTAGACATTCCACATACAAGCTCTCAAGAAGACATCTAAGCGAACATTAATACAGAACGAAGACAGATGTCCATTTACACTTGCTCCTCGAATGCATTCAGGTGGAGATGGAGGCTTTGGACCACACGAATCACTGAGCTGCTCCTTCCACAGGGGTTTTCCTAATCCATGTATCTTGTCTGTCACTGAGCGCCAGAACTCATAAAGTACTTTCTCCAATCTACCTATCCACCTTTGCCTTGCAGGGTGATAGGGAGAGGGAAGTTTTCCTGTTACTGAACACAAGTGGCTTGTCCTTCCTCCTTACTAAGCAAGCTGGGCTGGCATTGCTATCATCTTCTTAAACCAGGAGATGGACTCAATGTGGCCCAGAGGTGGCATACAGTGGGTAAGAATCTGGCCTTTCTATTTCTTTCATTTCATTTCTATGATGTTCCATGGCTTCATGAACATGTGCACTCCTGAAATTTTGGCAATTAACTACTCAGAAAGAGAAGTTGTGATTTATCCAACGAAATTCAGGAAGTAGTAACAATACCAAACTTCTTTTGGCTTCTGATCTAATACACATTCCTTGGTGGCAGGAAGCCCTGATCTATTTAATGCATGAGTTTTCATCTTTACAAAAACATGTTTCTTTCCAGGTGAAAGAATTAGGCTGAAAATGTAGCATAATCATCAGTAAGAATTAGCAAGGTATTTGTGGAAATTAATGAAAGCCTAGGCAGGAAATACAAACACAGTTTCTAAAATGTCTTTGCCAGAATGCCAGAAAATAAAGAATCTGTTTATACATATACCATTGTTCAAAAATAGGACTTGAGACAAGCTCCCAAAAAATATGACAGAGTAAAATAAATAGGTGTAGGTAGTTGGCTGAGGTGAACTGTTCTGTCGAGATTTCCAGCATCCAGAGCAACGAAGCAGCAAGTTATAAAAATCACAGTGTTTCTAAGATTTAAAAAAAAAGACCTGTTTTCTTCCTTGAAGTCCTTGGTATTGAAATCTATGGATCATTACAGAGTTGTGATAAAGATGTATTACTCAGGATGTGATCACTCATCCTAACTTTCATGCATTGGTTGACAAAAGAGAAACACACAAGCACCTTGGTCTAAGATGGTAGAAAGATCTGTTTCTTAAGAACTGAGAAAAGGACCACAAGATTAACACACATCCTAACAGATTGTTTAAGATTAGGATTACAGGTAGGAGAACACAAACCTACCTAGCTGTATCTTAGACACAGGAGACAATCACTTTGTCATGGTGGAGACAGAATAGGCCCTGGATCTTTCCTGTTGCTGGGAAAATGTATCAAAAAGTGGTGCTCAAACTGGTTTTCTATTTGTAATTTACCAAAAATCCAGATGAGGTGACTGACCATCCACATCACCAAGGACTTAACTAGATTATTTTTTGCTGGAATACTTCCTTGCTGGAGGACAGCCACATGGTCCCCATCATTTTGTATGCCTCTCTGAGGTTACAACATGGTCTTCTATATAACAGTATATAAGTATTGGTGAACAAGCCATCTACTTTTTGAATCATGCTTCCACATAAGTATCAATCCTGTGTACATGTTACTAAGTGGCAATTTATACTAATGTGCATCTTTTCTAGAGCTGGAATTCCAGAACATCTACACAATTATAAGCACAAGCCTACTGGCACCACACAATCTTACTGGTCTAGGCAGAGCACCAACATGAAGCTGCATGTACCATTAGAAGTCTCTAATTCAGACAATACACAGGAAATAAGCTACTGAGGTGTCAACAATTATAACATTTCCAACAAACACACATCACAAACAGTTATCAGCATTTACCTGAGTCACTTGCCTTCCAACAGGCTACATCCTATGTTGGCACCATAAAGTGCTTTTCTTTCTAGTGTCTACCCTCTTTGATACTTTGCTGAATGGGTTTCAAAAGATTCAAATATACTCACACAAATATCATCTCTAGATGTTATCAAACAAGAGAGCATCTGACATGAGCACAACCTAGCAAGAGCCCTGACTATGGTTCTCCTTCTACTATACTTGGGACTTCTTCCTCCCCAAAGCAAAGCTACACTGGGTTACCTATGTATTAAAGGTATGAATGCCACAGGCCTCATCTTCAAGTAACTGGTTTGGGAAGATCAAATTCTTGAATTTCATCTGTAATTCTATGAGTTAACTATTTACCCACCAGAAAGTTTCGGGCAATATTTAGCTGATTAATGCCAGGGGTTATCAAAGACATTTCCCCCAGGTGAGGAGAGAAATGGGGAAAATAAGGTGATTCTCTGGAGTGGAACTTTATAACCAGCTCTACCTTCACTGAGTGAACCACAGAGATGTGGAATGATTTAGGACTCTCTAGTCAGGTTTATGATCCTAATAACAGGAACTAGAAGCTTCAGAACCAGAGGCTAGTACATGTGATGTCAACCCTGGAAATATAGTCTGGACTGAGGTAGTAGCTCTTTGATTTAAAGCAGGCCTAAATAGTCCATTAAATATTTCAGGTCTCACATCCTTCTTCCTTACAATCTTAAACTTTCAGAAATACTATTATATGACATTGAAATGTAGAGCTAGGCAGTTTAAAATATGCTAGCGTATCAATAGGTCTTCTTATAGGTTAAGAGTCAGAGAACTGATAGGGTAGAACTAGACTCTGAAGTCTGATTTTCTCTTAATGAGACAGCACTACCATGCATCCCCTCCCATTTGAATGGGTCAAGGTAGTCTAAAAAGGTCAGGCTAGAGCACCTAGAACAATTAAGAGGTAAGTATAGACTTGTGATGAACAATGAACGACTACTGGTCCATGGAGAAGCAGCAGCCACTGGAGTTAAGTCTTCAGGAACAGAGAGGGAGATGAAGGGTGAGTAAGTGCTTCTCTTGGTGGGGGACAAGGTATTAGCAACATGACTTCAGCAGCAACATAGGGAATTAGGATCAACTTTCTAATGCAGACTTCTGAAGGATGCTATAAAACTTTCACTCTTGTTTTATACCCTCAAAACCAATATTGATCTGATATAGTTTTAATCAAACTCCTAAAAGTTCTACCCAGACATAAAAATCCATTGTCAAGTTGCTGCTAAGATCTCATATGGGTGATAACACTATAAAATGTTTCACCATTCATATATTTGAAAAGAACTCTCACCCACGTGCAAGAGTTTTGAAAGTTGCTGGACAATAGCATTAGCCTCAACATTCTTTTGGGAATTTTATTCTCAACTCAAAAGAAAAAAAAAACCAACAAAACCCAAAACTTATTCTCTCACCTTACTGAAAGTCAAGATTCATAGGAGAGAGGCAATAAATCTGAGCATGTTAGGACATGAGGTGAGGGTAGAGGAAATAATTTAGCTTACTTATATTCTCAGGCCTGTCTTGGGAACTGCAATTTATAGCTAACTAAAGACTGCTTCAAAGAATGGGAGGAGTAGGGTAAGATGGCTAAAGGGGCGTGTGGAAAAAGGAGCTCATTGTCAAAAGGTCTTCCTGAATTCATCACTCTTCCCCCTCAGCAGGTTCTCTGGTGAGTACCCAGAGGGAGAGTATGGCAGTAGTTTTTCTCTCATGTGGACTTCCCGGTGTTTGGTGAGGAAAGAGCCTTTACTGAAATGTTTGCCACACTGGGCACATGTATAAGGCTTCTCTCCAGCATGGATTCTCCGGTGTTCTCGGAATCGTGTGCAGTTATTGAAGCTCTTCTCACAGTCCCCACATTTGTAGGGATTCTCTCCAGCATGGACTCTGCGGTGGGCACTGAAGTGAGAACTGTTGGTGAAGCTCTTCCCACACTCTCCACACTGATAGGGCTTCTCTCCAGTGTGCATTCTCTGATGGATGAGAAGACTTGAGCTCTGACTGAAGCTTTTCCCACACTCCCCGCATCTGTACGGCTTCTCTCCAGTGTGGATTCTCTGGTGGGCTCCAAAATTTGAGGAGTCATTAAAGCTTTTCCCACAGTCAAGACATTTGAAAGGCCTATCTCCTGTGTGGATTCTTTGGTGTCTGATTAGGCTCCTGCTTCTACCAAAGCACTTCCCACAGACACCACACTTATGAGGGTTTTCCTTCTGGTGGGTCATCCTGCACAGAAGACGAGCACCCCTTCCAAAATTCTCTCCATATTTGAGAAGTCTGTATGGTCTCCTTCCCACAAAAGGCCTCTGCTGCACAGTAGCCTTCCCTATGTCTCTAGGTTGAGACATCAGTTTTCCCTGTCTAATTCCTTGGAGGTTTTCCCATTGTCTTCCTGAGATGTATTCCCTTTTACAATATCTACTGGGGTTGGTATTTAAAACAAATCCTTTAGACTTTTCTATTAATGCCCCGTGGGGCTCTTTGTTCTTAAATATTACCTGTGTTGGATCCTCCTTAATACTACTTCCAGTTTCAAAATCTGGAAAAGGAAAAAACAGTAAAATTTCACAAAACTCAGACATTAACAAAAATAATTTAATAATTAATCATGCCTACAATGGTTATGATCCTCTAATGTTTATGGCTACACACTGTGACTTACTGATATACCATGCTTTAGCCTCTTTCAGTTCTATAAAAAGGCCAATGACATTTGCTACCATGTTGGTTCTCAGAACTGTTTTGAACTGAATTGCTATCCAAGGTACCTTTCCTCATCTTATCCTTATTAACTCAGCAACAACTTGGTCTATCTCTCTGAAGTTGTAAACCATTCTATTTTCCTTCTTTCACACCTACACTAAAATATTACACTATACCTTATTTGAATATTTTCTAATGGACAACTCCAAATTCCTCAAGATATTTCTAATTCTTCAATAGCTAGTCAGATTCTAGCCTAGGGTACTATTTTCCCCATATGATCTTGTAGCTGGTTTTTCTGGTTACCTCATGGACCACAATAATACAAATACTCCTTTATAATACTTCCAAAGCTAAATTTTCATTACACCCCATTCACTATAAAGTACATCTTAGATTCCACTTCTCTGTGGATTTTATGGAAAGCATGACATAGTGAAGAGCCAGAAGCTTTGTAATGACATAGTTTGGTTCTAGCAACATCCTGGTCACTAGTTAACTGCGTTTTTGTTATTAACTTTTAATTATGGGAAATTCACACACACAGAAGAATTAACAGTGTAATTTGTATAAAGAACTCCCATGAACTATTTACTTACCTTTAGCAATGATTTATTATTTATGGCTAGTCCAGTGTCATCTCTATTCCCATACATTTCCTGGTCTCTATCCAGACACTTTGATGCAAATTATAAAATACATATTATTGTCTTTCATAAATATCTCACAAGCTGACTATCTTGGGCTAAATCTAGCTTTGATCCCCCAAATCTTTGTGATTAAGTACATACTATAACATCTTGTTCTTACTTGTAGGTATCAACTGACTTCCCTTCCACATATTCAAGTGAAATTGCTGGTTAGAGGACTAGCTTTGGCATGGGTGAGGAAGAGAAGGCAGTCAACAGTCAGTTCATTAACTTATATAAGAAGCTACAGTAATGTTACTTTTCATTAGTACTCCTTTTGAGGTTTTATTATTGGATTCAATATTGTTCTGGGATTTAGAGAAGTTATAACCTATTAGTTGACTCAGACAGTAACTGGTAATTTTATTACATTCTGAAAGTCACCTAAAATAATATTCACCGGTATTCTTTTCACAGTTATTAAAAAAGAAGTTGGAACTTGGGATATGATGCAGTAGTTAAGGACTTGGGTTGCTTTTCCAGATGAATAGGGTTTATGGTTCACAACTATCTGTAACTCTAGTTCCAGGGGTCTGACACCCTCTTCCAGCTTCTGTGGTTACCAGGCATGTACATGTGGTACATGAGGGGAAAAAAAACCCAAAATAAAAATAAATAAATAACATTTAAAGAAAGAAGTTATATTGGACTTACTATTCTTGTTTGAGACAGGGTTTCTCTGTGTAGCATTGGTTGTTCTGGAACTCATTCTGTAGACTAGACTGGTCTCAAACTCAAGAGATCTGCCTGTTTCAGCCTCCCAAGTACTGGTATTAAAAGTGTGTGCCAACAAACCTGGTTAGATTTACTCTTTATGATTTCTCATATAAATATCACCAGACAGCATATGTATGAAGTCCTTGCTCTGCTGTAACTGGCTGGACATTAGCTCCTCTTAATGGGCCTCTACAACTAATTCAGGCAAAGCAGAAACATTGGCTTGAACAAGTCAGTGTGAAATGCTTCACATTCTGACATATCCTGTGGCTACAGAGACAGAGTTCCCATCCTTCAGGAGTGTGCTGCTGCCTGGGAGGTTGGTTTTAGGACATCAAAGTGTTTGGTACCATAAGATAAAGTGTGGGAGTTGAAAGAATTTGGATACACAGATGTGTAGATCTGAATATGTTCAAGGTGTGGGTGGTTCGGGAGAGATCATGAACCGTGACTTAGATATGAGAAAGCTTACGGAGCATGTAGAACACAGCAAGAAGTTTTATTTCAGGAAAGCATAGAGAGAGAAAATACTAGCACATATGCCGTGAATGATAGGATGAGCCCAGATTAAAGATGACTCAATCAAAACGTAAGTGATAAGCAGGGCAGGATGGCGCATGCCTGCAATCCCAGAAATCAAGAATTAGAGGCAAGAAGATCATAAGTTCCAGACCAGTTTAGGCTACAGTTGGGACCTTTCTCTTGGGGCCCTCCCCGCTTAAAAAGTATGGTTGAGAAAATTAGGGTTTGAGACTTTTATAGTCTAGGCAAGAAACAGAGAAAGATGGAATAGAATAATGGCTATCTATGACAATGAAAGCAGGGGTAGGCAGAATTAACAGTCTACTTGGCAAGTAATGTCATCTGCCTGGATGTAAATGCTGAGTGAGGAGGCTGGAAAATGAGCTTTAAAGGGCACTTGTGGGGTTTACTACATTTAATGCTTGAGCTGGCAGTTAGATGCCAGTGAGGACAGCCAATGGGCAAGAGCAGGCTGCTGAGCTCAGGACCAGGACAAATCTTCTCATCTTGTCCCTGCCCATCCTTTTCCTCAAGCACACTACACAGCAGTGAAATGCTTCTGATTTGAGCTTACTGACCTTCCTCCTCCAAGTTTTTTTTTTTTAAGGGTAGAATCTCACATTCTTCTTTAAAGTATTTCTAGAAACACTGCCTGACCACCAAGACAGAAACTAATGCTAAAGTCCCCAAACCTGAGTCAACAGAATGTAAGTAGGGTGGAAGGAAAGGACCACAAGAACAGGACCCACTTTACTCAGTTCTACTTCCTGTTTCTCTAACAGCAAACGGCATCCAAATATCTGAGTGAATCAACACGCATGAGCCATGTGCCAGGTGTGCTGGTTTTTCAAGAAGTCACATTTTCTCCCCGACTTTGACCCTTACCTGTGAGGCTTTGAGGTAAGTCTGTAGGTTCTTGGAACTCTGGCTCTTCTATAATTTCCTCCTCACTCATTCTCTCACTGCTAGAATCTTCTAACACTGCTTCCTGGGAGGTCTCTTCAGGTTCCCAGATTGTAGGCTCCTGGGGTTCAACCTCAATGTGTCCTCTTTCTTGCCTTGAGAGTGGTGGGATTTCTTCTGAGGTGTTGGTGGAAAGGGCAGACGTTCGGCAGTTAACGAGGGCATCCATCTCCTTGTAAAATGCACAGGACTCCAGTACATGGCCATTCTTCACTTTGCGGTAACTCTTCTGAAGGCTTTTGAACTTGGTCCGGCATTGTTCTGGGGTCCGGAGAAAGCCACACTCGCGAAGCTGTTCAGCCACAACTCCATACAATTTGCTCTTCCGGTGACAGGCTTGAAGTGCTTCATAAAACCGAGTCTCACGAAGGATATCAAGAAAAGTTTTAGTTTCTTCATAGCCCCAGTGCACACCTGCCATTCAAGGACAAAGTTTAAAGATATAAAGAGGCTGGAGCTTCTCTATTACACACACTATAAATGATAGAAAAGCCCTATTCTGGGAGAAAAACTGTGAAACACCATCATTTGGACATGATAGTGTACTCACAAACTCATAGCAGGTATGGCTACAGAAACTCTACACAGCCATCCAAAACTCTAGCATAGGGTTGTGTGTGTGTGTATGCATTTGTGTGTGTGTGTGTGTGTGTGTGTGTGTGTGTATGTATGTAGCACTTGACAACTTCTGGAGGAAGAACTATTCTTTTTTGAGTGTTCCCACTGGTATGTTACCCATGCTTCATGGGATGGCCCCATACCCACATACGCATGGGGAACACCTACTGGATTTAGTGTGTTCATAAATAAATGATGGGTAGTTAAGAAATACATGAAGTTTGGATGGTGAGTTGGGGGGGGGTTGGAAGGAAATGGAGGTGGATATGATTATATTTCATTGCATATATGTATGAACTTCTCAAGGACAAAGAAAATTATAATTAAAGTCTTACTCACGATAGCAACAGGAAATATGGAATATACAGAAACAAACTTTGTAAAACACAGTAAAGTCTATGTTTAAAAAAATCTGTAATTCTTTATTCAAAGATTAACTAGAAAAAGTGAGATGCCATGTTTCTAGTTACAAAGACTCAAGTTGCACAGATATTGATTTCAAATGAATAGGCAAATCCCAAAAGCAGCAGTTTAATTGGAAGAGGAAGTGGTCTTCCACACTGCCACTGCTATGGAGACTAACTGAAGCACTTAGCCACCTAGAGTGTCTTTTCCATGTAGTTCATTCAGAACACTGGATTACAACCCCCAAAGAACAGCCTGAAATCTCCTACTAATTCTTTTACTAGTTTTCCTTGAAAATCAGAGTCATGTCCAAGTAGTTCTAAGTCTGATAACTCATCTAATCTTCTAATTCGAGACAGAGTATAGTCTGTATGGCACAGACAGCAGAATACAACTTTTCTTAGTAGTTTGTTAAACATGCTTTCTGTTTTGGAAAAAGTAGTTGCTAGCCTCAATATTTACTGGATACTTCCAGTTCCATCAATGAACTCCTACACTTGAGACCATACCCAAGAGCCTTATCCTCCTGTTTTCAGATTTGTAAACACCTGTGTAGGCATGACGATCCTCCCATTTGTCAGCAGATCTGCTTATTTTAGGCACACATCCTCATGAACACACTTCCGGTTTTCCTAGCCTGATTTAGTTTTCCATTTTATTGATGAACTTATCACCTTGATTACAATGAACTAGGAAAGACATCAGTAATAAGAGTGATGCATTTTAGCCTTTTAAGAGTACCTTTACCTGTTATGTCTTGCTGAACACCAGTAACAGCCCTGTGAGTTCCTACTCATATATTCCACCGGGGAAAATTGAAACCCAGTATTGTTACATGATGCAGCTACTGTCAAAGAGTTATTAACTGGTTGTTTAATTCTGTGTGTTTTGGTCTCCAAATATTCAACAGTAGGTTCGTATGGTGCATCTTTTCTTTTCCTTTCTTTCTTTCTTTCTTTCTTTCTTTCTTTCTTTCTTTCTTTCTTTCTTTCCTTTCTTTCTTTCTTTATTTCTGAACAAGATCTCACTGTGTAGTTCAAGTTGGTATCAAACTTACAATCCTGCCAGGTCCTGAGTGCTGGGATTATAGGTTAGCAGCAGCAGGCCTAATCTTCTTTTACTTTAATACCTGTCTTCTATAGACGGTTCATCTCCTATGATGAGGGGTGTGTAGTTTTTTTTTTTTTTTTGGTAATGTGTTAATCTTGGTTCAGTGAATTTGTAATTAGTGATATATTTACATTTATTTCTATCAGAATGAGAATGGCTCCCATAGACTCCCACAGAGAATGCCTGGATCCCAGTTGATGGAACTAAGCCAGATTAGTCTCGGAACAGGGTATTGATGTGACAGGTCTGACTGTGTAGTTTTTTGAAGAAATGTGGAAAACTTTGGACTAGAGAAGTGGTTGAATGCTGTAAGTGAGGTTTAATGGGCTATCCTAGTAAGAATATGGAAGAGTTGTGTGTTGACAGCTATGTATACCATGGAGGCTTGTATACTCAGGAGGTTTTAGAGGGGAACAATTATTAGCTAGAGACCATTGAGCTAGAAACCATAATTATGATATTTTTGCAAAGAATGTGGCTGCTTTTTGCCCTTGTCTTAAGAATCTGTGTAAGGCTAACTGAAGAGTTTTGGAGTATGTATTGGCAGAGATTTCAGGGTAGCCTAATACTTACTGTATCATGTGATTACTAGTAATCACTTTTATGAGGGTCTATGATGAAAAGGAGCAAGCAGAGCAAAAAGAAATACAAACTGTACAATCTGAGGAGAAGAAAAGCAACAGGAAATTTAATGCTGGAGCCAAATCTTGCATTCTAAGAGATGAGAACTTTAAAGACAGGCCTGATGTGAAATGGAATAAAGAATAGTGTCCACAGGACAACACCCCATTCAGCTAAGCTTCCAGCTTGTAAAAAGGAAATGCCAAGGATTTTTCTGCTTCTGAAACAAAGGAAAGCTTATGAACAAATGAAAGCAATAAATCAAAACTTATGCAAATGTAATTTAAGGAGGTCCAGATTCCACCCCAAGTTTGCAGTAGTATTTGGCAACTTCAGCCACAGGATTCTATCTTTTGAGTCATGAAAGATATAGTAGTAAAGGGGCTGTGAATCTTCCTCCCCAGTTAAGGAAAGCCATTAGGGACAGGCATATGGCAGGGGAGTCCTTGCACGTAGGTGCAGAAAAGTCACTTTGTGAAGCTGTGAAAGTGAAGACTGGATTGTGTTAGAGACCCCAGGATGTTGGAGGTACCAATGTCATGGGATGTCTGCCAGGGAGAGCTGCATATGGGGAATGATACCAGCTCAAAAAAAGAGAAATGTTTCCAGTTAGCAAAGCTGGAAGGGAAAAGTCATGAAAGGCTTTTAGCATTGGACACAGAACTACAAGACTAGGGGTTTGCTCTGCTGGGTTTTGGTCTTGTGTTGGTCCAGTATTTCCTCACTACGCTCCCATTCGTCCTTTAAGAATGGTAATATATATTCTGTGGTATTCTATGTTGGAAGTATGTAACATGCTTTTTTTTTTTTGCAGTTGGTTCCAATTAAGAGACTGCCTTGACTCTCAGAAGAGACTCTGGACTTTTAAATACTTTTGAGACTGAAAGATTATGGGGACTAAATGCATTTTATTATATGGCAACAAGCCTATGGGGGCCAGGATATGGCAGTTTGAATAAGAATGCCCCCATGGTTAGTGGAACTGTTTGGGAAGGTTAGGAGGTATGGCTTTGTTAGAGAAGGCATATCATTGGGGGAAAGCTTTGAGATTCCAGAAGTTCACACCTTTCCCGTTTAGAGTTCTCTCTCTGTCTCTGTCTCTCCCCCCCTTTCTACTTGCTGATAAAAATGTAAGATCACAGCTACTACTCCAGCACCGAGACTGCTTGCCTGCTGCCATGTTCCCTGCCATGCTGGTCATGGACTCTAATCCTCTGGAACTGTGAGCCCCAACAAACTCTTTAGATTAACAGAAAAGTAACCAAGACATATGTTTCTGTATTTATTTATTTAGAGAAGGGGCTTTGCTATATGGTTCAGGCTGGCCTCAAACTCTTGCTGTTTCTGTTTCCCATGTTCTGGGGTTATAGCTGGTGTGCCACCAGGCCTGGCTCTTCCTATTACTTTTATGTGACTCACTGTTTTGTGTTCTGTTTATTCTTCTTTCTTGCCTTTTAAATTGGACAGAATAAAGTTTGTATTTCATTTCCTCTTCTCCTTTACACTGTTTTGTAACTGGCCATACTGTATGGACTAATAAGATATCCTTCATCTATTACAAACTAATACAACTGGTTATACTAATCCTCAAATAATATTAGACACTTGAACTCTTTAGCTCCACTTACCTTCCTTCCACAGGAAGGTATAATAAATATGATTTATGATATCCCTTCCATAGGAAGGTATATAATAAATATGATTTATGACATGTATATATATGAAAGTCTGCATCTGTGTGTCTGGTGCCCAAAGGCCAGAAGAGGGTGTTGGGTTCACTGGAACTGGAGTTACAAATGGTTATGAGTTACCATGTGAATGCTGGAAGCTGGACGTGGATCCTCTGTAAGAGAAGCCTGTGCTCTTATCCACTGAGTCATCTCTATACCCTGACCACTGAATATTTAAATGCATGTTTAGCTCTAACTTGAATAAGAGCTTGCAGGCTTCTCAGAGTTGTTACTCAGGCTGTGCTAGGGACAGCAACAAACACCTACGTGCCCTTTTAGTTGTGGGGCAATATCATAGTGAAAGCAGCATCGAGTGCGATAACCCTCCCCAGGATTAGTCTAATCTACGACACTCTCCACAGGAAACACTTCTATCTTCACACCAAGAAAAAAAAAACCAGCATAATTCTTACCACTTAGGTTTTGAAATAAGACAGGGGCAGAACGAATTTCAGACTTGCGTGTAAACTCAATACCCACTTCATCACCATCGGAGTCTTCAGCGCCTTCTTCCTCCTCCTCCACCAAACTGACCTGTTCTTTAGCACCAATGCCAATGCTCTTTAGTCTGGGGAGAGAGATCACGGCCTTTGTCTTATCAGTAGATGAAGTATGGGCTGCAGGGTTTAACAAGGCATCCATGTCCTCAAAGAAGGCACAGGGTTCTAGCATGTGGCCATTTCTCACTTTTCGATAACTTTTCTGAAGACTTTTGAACTTGGTCCGGCACTGCTCTGGTGTTCGAAGGAAGCCACATTCTCGCAACCATTCAGCCACAGCACCATATACCTGGCTATTTCGGGGACAAGCCTGGAGTGTTTCATAAAAGCGAGATTCCTTGAGAATTGCAAGAAAAGTCTTGGTTTCCTCATAGCTCCAGTGTACACCTGCAATTTTTTCATCTTCTAAACCCCACTGTTGCTGTTCTCGCCACACTTTCCCTGAATTCCTTGCCGGGACTTGAACAGCATGCACTGATTTCTCTTTGATGTAGTTGCTTGTCAGAACACTATTTTTCTTATTTGAGGAATGGAGACCTACAGCCCACGGTTCCTTTCTCTGTTCCAACTGGGCTATCTTGTTAGATGTAGACACAGTGCCTCCTACAGTAAGAGAAACATGTTTCACAGTAGGCACAGTTGTCATTACTACACACCCCAATCTCCTGTTGAAGCAAGCTCTCCTGGACTCTTTGCTTACAGCTCAGCATTCCTCAGCCAGGACCGTGCACACAGTAGTTATTTACATGATGTCTTTAAGCACAGAAATTTAGAAATGCTATCTTACTCTCATGTATATACTGCTTTTATCTAGTTAATTCTTTCAGGAATACTCTCAACAGTAAGACATATTTCTCTAGGTTTGACTCTTTCTTTTGGATGACACTATATCACACTGTAGATTAGGCTAGCCTGAAACTCACTGATGGCTTCAAATTCATAACAATCCTTCTGCCTCAGTCTCCCGAGTGCTAGGGTGTAGTCCCAGAGTCACCACAGCTAACTTAGTATTTGTTCATTTTACTTATATATGTGCCCCAACACATACACACATGCACACACCCATGCATGCATGCACACAATACACAACTGGGGCTATTAGTGAAGTAAAGAATTTGTATTAAGCTATATTAATCACAAAGTCTGGTATTTCCATAAAACAAAGAAAGTAAACTTGAATAGACAGCCCTAAAATAAATCCATCCACATATGGTCAACTAATCTTTGATAAGGGAAGAGGAAAGTATGTTCAATGAATGGTGCTAAGAAAACTGAGTATCTACATGTACAAGAGTGAAATTGGACTACTATCTTATACTACTTTCAAGAGTTAACTTGAAATGCATTAAATGCATGTGGGGCTGGAGAGGATGCTCAGTTGGTAAAGTGTTTGCTATATAATCATAAGGACCTGAGTTTGATCCCCAGCATCCATGAAAAAGGCAGGCTTGGTGATATGTGCTTGCAATCCCAGCAGAAGGATCTCCAGGATATAAACTCTCAGCTACTGCTCCAGCACCATGGACACCAACCCAGAGGGTTAGAGTCCATGACCACCATTGCAAGGAACACGGCAACAGGCAAGTGAGAGACCATGCCTCAAAAAGTATGGAGGAAGACAACAGAAGAAGATACCAGACACTGGCCACTGGCCTTTATATGTACACAAACACCCTGTACTCCCCCACATGCATGTATATACATGAGACCTAAACATAGGACCTGCAACCATAAAGTCCTAGAAGAAAGAAAGCATAGGGAAAAAGGTAATTGACCCTAGTCTTGGAAAAATTTTTTTTTGGCTATAACAACGAAAGAGGCAATAAAAGCTTTAGCATAGCAAGAAAAATAATCAACAAAGTAAAGAAACAGCCTTCAGTCTAGGGAAAATACTTATAACCATATATGTTGTAAAAGGTTGAAATTTAAAATGTACAAGGAACCATATAATTCATAGAAAAACAGCTGATAAAAATGGGCAAAGAATCTGATGTGCAAATGACCAACAAGTGCACGAGAAGGCACTCAACATCATTAACAGAAAAGAACAAAATCATAATGAGTATGACCTCACATCTGTTAGAATGGTTAGCATCAAGAAGATAAGATAGTAAGTGCTGGTAAGGATGTATAGAAAATGAACCCTATGTACTGTTGGTGGGAATGTATACTCATCCAGCCATTGTGGAAAACAGTATGGATGTAACTTGAAAAATGAACTTGAAAAATTACTTGGGACAACTGTCATGCACCCCAGCTCTCTCACTTCTGTATATATTTGTAAAGGAAACCAAATTACATCTGAGGCACCAGCACTCTGGAATTCACTGGAACATAATTTACAAACCTAAGGAAAATTATGGCATAAACAAAAATTTTTTATCAATGGATGAATAAAGAGTATTTGAAAATGGCTCAGTGGTTAAGAGCATTGGCTACTCTTCCAGAGGACCTGGATTTGATTCTTAGCACCTACAAGGTAGCTCACAACTGCCTATAATTACAGTTCCAGGGTATCTGATGCTCTCTTCTATCCTCCCTGAGTGAGCACTAGACACACAGGTGATGCATAGGCATACACGTAGGCAAAATACTCATACACACAAAAGTAATAATAAAGTATATGTGAAAATCTGTAAAATGGAAAAAAGAAAAGAGAACTATAGAAAGAATGAGTTCTATATCTAAAATTTTTAGATATCCTGGACTCAGAGTGTATTACATCATGTGAAATAAGCCAGATAGTGAAAGACAATTATCATACTATCTGAGCTTTAAGTAGAATCTTAAAAAAAAAACCCAATATATACAGGAATACAATAGTGGTTTCTACTGGTTTCTGCACGGTTTGAGGTAGGCAATACAGGTACATATAAAGAACGAATTGTAGCTATATACAGGATACATTCTGGGATCTAGTGATGCCCATAGCTTACAATAGTGTACTTCAGATTTGTCACTAGCTGAGAGTAGATTTTAAGTATCCTTCCTGTTAACTATGTAAGGTATGGTGTGTTAATTGAGGTCATCACTGCATAATGTATATAAAATAATAAAATTTCACATCTTAATTTTATAAAGTTTTATTTGCCAATTATACAATAAAAGTTTGGAAAAATTTGGCAGAAGAAACAAATATTCAAACAAAAACTTTGGTGTAGATATATCAAATAAACAATGTGAAACCGTTTTGCTTAAAGAGATTAAGAGGAGGGAAGATAAACCTTATAATTTAGCTTCAGGGTCTGAGTCATATCAAACGCCTTTCTCTATCCAAAAGAAACTACAATCTACTTTCTTTTTCATGAAGTGGAAAAATAATCAATGAGTTCACCCCCCCCCCCAAAGCCCCGACTGTCCTGGAGTTTGTTCTGTAGACCAGGCTGACATCGAACTCACAGAGATCTACCTGCCTCTGCCTCTCAAGTGCTATGATTAAAGGTGTGTGCCACCATCACATGACTGAGAGTTCACTTTTAATTGGTACAGATATATGTTTAGTGAATACTGAAAATAAATAAATCATTTCATTAACTAAAAAACTCTGTTGATGGAAAGAGGGCCTGCTTTTTGTCCTGGTTGCCCGGCTAGCTTACATCCACAATAATCACACAGAAATTATATTAATTAAATTACTGCCTGGCCCATTATCTCTAGCCTCTTATTGGCTAACTCTCACATCTTGATTTAACCCATTTCTATTAATCTGTATGTCACCACGAGGTCATGGCTTACTGGGAAAGATTCAGCATGTCTGACCTGGCAGCTCCATGGCGGCTCTCTGACTCTGCTTTCTTCCTCCCAGAATTCAGTTCTGTCTTCTCCGCCTACCTAAGTTCTGCTCTATCAGGCCAAGCAGTTTCTTTATTGATTTACCAGTGAAAGCAACACATAAACAGAAGGACCTCCTACACCAAAACTCCAAACAAGCCCATCCTATCAATGTAATAAAAACAGTAAGAACATGAAACAAATTGTACCTGCTGCTCTAAGTCCTGAGAAGAGCAAGTGTCTCCAATGGGAATCTCAGTCACACTGCTGACTCAAAGCTTGTTTCACTTTTTGGTGTGTGTGGGGGGGAAGTTTCCTTTCTTTTTTTTTTTTTTTTTTTTGAGACAGGATTTCTTTGTGTAGCCCTGGCTGTCCCAGAACTAGCTCTGTAGACCAGGCTGGCCTCCAACTCACAGAGATCTGCTTGCGTCTGCCTTCTGAGTATTGGGATTAAAGGTGTGCACCACCACCACCAGGCTGGAGGGCAAGTTTTTTAACCTCACTGTATCCTGAGGAATAACACCATCTGTTCAAAGACTAGTGCAGTTTTCCACACAGTATCCAGTATGTATGCAATGGACTTTAGCTTTCTTCTCCACATAGCACACACAGAAAGTTTGCAGGATTTTCCTAGAGAAGCCCATCAAATCACACCCTTTCTGAGAAGCACTGGGGATGGAGACTTGTTCTTTACTTCTTATGTGAGAGAAGTAAAAGAGGAGGCACATAGGCTCAAGTACTCAGAAGTTCTAGGAAGGCAAAGCAGGGAATGAGCGGCCAGAGCAGGAACCATGGCAGTTGAGCCTTTGGCATAGTTTTGGTCAAGTACTGCCATGCAGGAGGATGGGTTGACTGTTTCTAAAGTCTCATTTCTAAGAAAAAAATGTAAATTTTTCTACACTAACTTTAACTAAAATATCATGTAGACCAAAATATCTACAGGCCATATTTAGTCCATAACGAATTAATCTACAATCTACAACAAAAGATTGGGGCAGGTGTCTCTGGGCCTGGGTTGTTTCATATGAAATTGTATAATAAAGGAGACAGGCTGAACTGGAATTCTCAAAGTATAGTCCCTCTTCACTAATGGCATATTTCATGAGTGACTCAAAGCAGACAATAGGGTGCCTGATAATTTTTGAGGACCACCTTGTTAATTTTGTGATACATAGCGTTTTTTTTAGAAAGGGTTTCTCTGTGTAGCCCTGGCTGTCCTGGAACTCACTCTTTAGACCAGGATGGCCCTGAACTCATAGAGATCTGCCTGCCTCTGCCTCCTGAGTGCTGGGGTTAAAGGTGTGTTCCATCACTGCCTGGCAATGCTGTGATATTTTATACTGGTAATTTTTTAAAAATTTGTTTTTTTAATAAAAGATAATTATTGATTTGCCTTTATCCATTTATTATATTGTTTATTTTATAATCTCAGTACTTATATTTTTTATTATTTTATGACTCAATTAATTAATGTATGTGTGTATGTGAGTGTCTGTGAACGATAGTATGGATATGGAAGTCAGAGGACACCTTCTGGAAGTTGGTTCTCTTTTTCTACCATGTGGGTTTTGGGATGGAACTCCCATTGCTTATCTCAGCAACAAATACCTTTGCTCACTGAGTTTTCTCACTGGTCCTAATTTCTGAACTTCAACGATTATATTTAGTATTGTCTAGTAGAACTTTCTGTGATGATGAGTGTAGTATTAATTGTGCCATTCTATATGGCAACTGAATATCTTAAATATGGCTACAAAGGAATTTAGTTGCACCAAATTTTAATTAACGCAATAAACTTAACACTTGTTTAAAATTTTTTAAAAGACTCATTTTTTAAATCTTATGTGTGTGTGCACATGCACACCTAGATGTATGTATGTGTAGTCCCTTCTTAGAACTGGAGTTACATATGGCTGTGAGCTACCATGTAGGTGCTAGGTAACAAACACATCTGAAGAGCAGCAAGCGCCTTTAACTGGTAGGCCATCTCTCCAGCCACAAACTGAAAATTGAAACATATGTATGGCTAGCAGTTACTCACCAGGCGGTACAGAATTATAGTGTTTATAATGTATGCTCTATATCCATTGGTTATAAAATTGGTATCAGTACACATTTGCATCAACAACCTGTGTGTATATGTGTGTGTGTGTCTGAGCATAACCCCAGGTGTTGTTCTTCAGGTACAGTCCAACCTTGTATATGTGTGTGCAGGAGCACCTGTGTGTATATATGTGTAGAGGTCAGAGGCAAACCTCAGGTGGCATTCCTTAAGTACTGTCATTTTCTTTTCTTTTTTTGAGACAGGGTCTCACTGTGCAGCTCTGGCTGGCCTGTAACTTAACTCAGAGATCTGGCTGCTTTTGCCTCTGAGAGCTGGGTTTTAGAAACTATGCCATTTCACCTGGCTTTCTATTTTATATTTTTAGAGAAGTTCTCTCACTGACTTGTAACTAACCTAGTAGGCTAGGTTAGCTTGCCAACAAATTCTAGGAATCCACTTGTGTCTGCCTCACTCCCAGGACCAGGATTATATGAATGTACTACTACATTTAGTTCTCTCTCCGTCCCTCTCTCTCTCACACGGGTACTGAGGATTGAATTCAGGTTCTTAAGCAAGCACTTTACCAACTGAGCAATCCCCCTACCTTGTTCACCTTTTTCATATTTTAGGGGATCAAGTATACCACTGTCAGGCTGGGTAGGCTACGCTGACTGGTTAGTGAGCTCTTGGGATCTGCTTGTCTCTGCCTCCCCATCATGGGTTTACAAGTACATTCTACCACCGCTCACTTTTTCAAATGTGGACTTTAAGGGTCAAATTTGTGTCTTCATGCTTCCAAGCACTTTCCTGACTGAGCTGCCCCCCCGCCCCGTTCTGGTTGTGATATTACTCATTAGTCTTTGCCATTTGAATTAAAACTCACACATGAATGAATACTATTTCTCTCCCCTGTGAAGTAGATGGAGACAGTCCTCTGGAAACTTGCCTGGAGAGTGACACTATAGTGGTCATGTAAGCCTTCACACTTGTCTACTTAAATAATTCACCAAGGTTACTAGATTTAAATCACTTTTTATTCAATATTTAAGATTTCGATCCACCCGTTAGGCAGCTCTACGTTAGCTGTTGAGGTCATTATTGTTAAATAAAAACAAACTGTAGTAATACCTGGTGACTTCACAGACCTTTAGGCTGGTGGATGTAAGTTTGTATTTCCTGTACTATAAATATGGTATTCATATACAACTCCTGTTCAGTGTTGTAACTACTATTATAATGTTCTTTTTGGAAAGAGTACATGAATAAGGAAAGGGAAGAGATAAGTAACTACAGCAGACGATCCGTGGAGATTCTTTAAGCCAGTGTTTTCAACTTTCCTGGTGTTGTGACCCTTTAATATAGTTTCTCATGTTGTGGTGACCCCCAACCATAAAATTATTTTTGTGGCTATTTTATAACTGTAATTTTGCTACTGTTATGAGTCATAGTGCAAATACCTAGAGACAAAAGTTTGCCAAAGGGGCCATGACCCACAGGTTGAGACCTACTGCTTTAAGCACTAACATTTACAACTGTTTATCACCAGTAGGAATTAAAATATAAGAATGCTTACCCAGGGAAACCATGCTCCCTGCACTTTCCTTCCTGATTTCGTGGTGGAGATCCCTGTGAGTGGGACTCTGATGTACACTCTTTCTGTAGGACAAGCTTCTCATTGTGTGGACATCTTTCACTGGTTCCTGTAACAACACTGACACCAGTGACTACCAAGACAACTGCAAAGGCTTTAAATCAGGAACAGCCACGGATGAAGCAGAGGAGGGCCCTAAAGAACTGAGTAGAGGAAATATGTGTGTCATGTGTCGAGGTAAGTGCAAGATACGGTAAATAATGAGGATGCGATAATGTAAGAGAGCTGGTCCAGCAAGGAGTTCATTACTGAGAAGACTGAGTCTAACCTCTTCTGGAAAAGAAATGAAGAGAGAAATCTCTTTGGAAGAAGTGTAAACAATGCAGGCTAGTAAAAGCATGGGAAATAAATGTGACTGAATTCCCTAGAAGGAAGGCCAGGGAGGAGGACAATTACAATTAACCTGGGAGTAAATTACCTGGGTTGTCACCTCCTGATCTACAGTGTTCCATTCATCACGAGGGACAGGAACCCAGAGAGAAGAGTGAGCTAGAAAAAGAGAAGAAACAATTATGGTATACAGTAGTCTGAATTGTGGTGCTTTAATTCATGCTGCTTCTCCTTTTAATAAACAAGAGCACAGCTGGGCAGTGGTGGTACACACCTTTCATTCCAGCACTTGGGAGGCAGAGGCAGGTGGATCTCCATGAGTTTGAGATCAGCCTGGTTTACAAAATGAGTTCCAGGACAGTCTGTTACACAAAAAAACACTAACAGAGAAACACTGTTTCCAAACAAAAAAAGAAAGAAAAAAAGAAAGGAAGAAAGGAAGGGAGAAAAGAAAGAAAGAAAAAAAGAAAGAAAGAAAGAAAGAAAGAAGTGAGAGCATATCAAAATCTACAGATAGGAATGGATGATTTTTTCAATGAGTTTAGAGCAATGCCCAAATCTACCTTATCCTAATGCTGGGCTCACAACTTCAATGCTTCCGGAGCAAGCAGGTAATCCAGTGCACGAGGAGAAGACTGGGAGAGAGCATGCTCCACTGAAGAGCACAGCCTATGCTTGGCTCTAGATGGTGCTTCAGCATGAGACTGTAACACTTGAAGACTCAGCATTTCTGATGTTTCCAAGAGAAGCCAGATGTGCTGGCTCATTTTTATCTAAACCTGACAAGCTAGAGTCATTTGGGAAGAGGGAACCTGTATATTGAGAAAATTCTGTCTGCCCCCACTGGCCTGTGACAAGCCCATGGGGTGTTTTCTTGATTGATTACTGATCTGGAGGGTCCAGCCCACTGTGGATAGTGTTACCCCTGGACAGGTGGGTATAGATGGTATAAGAAAGTAGGCTGAGCAAGCCTGTAAGCAGCACCTTCCATAGCCTTTGCATCAGCTCCTGCCTCCAGGTTCCTGTCCTGTTTGAGTTCCTGTCCTGACTTCCTTTGATGTGGGAGTGGAAGTGAAATAAACCCTTTCCTCCCTGAGTTGCTTCTGTCATGGTGTTTTCATCACAGCAACAGAAACCCTAAATATGACACCAGAAACCTGGGACTTTTGTGAGATATCAAATTTTTAGAACAAAGAGCAAAAACAAAAACTCCAAATCCTAAACAAAAATGCTTTGTAGGTAAAATATACAAGTCCTACTTAATGTACAAGTTACCGGTTTGTCATTCCTAGCATAAACTAATAGTTTAAGAACTGAGAATTTAGTTCTCAGCTAAGTCCTGCCAACACAGCAAACTGTACAGCAATGGGTATAACGAGCTCTTAAATAACCTTCTCAGTGCAGGAGAAAAGAGAACTTTTTATACAGCAATCTCAATGGTCTATCTCCTTCTTTGAGCTCACCTTCAAGAGTAATTTACATGTGAGCAGAGCTCAGAACCTTGCTACGCCTTTCTATAGAAGTAAAAAAAAATCACTTAAAATTATGTGTATTTGTGTGTGTTTCTGTCTGTCTGCATGTGGGTGCCATGGTCTGTATGTGGAGGTTGGGGACAAAAACTTTCAGGAATTGGTTCTCTCTTTCCACCATAGGGATTGAATTCAGGTCATCAGGCTTGGCAGGAAGTGTTTTTATCCACTAAGTCATCTTACCAGTCCCCAAATAATTTTCTTGGAAACATCATGGTCTTTGAAAAGTTTATCACATTCCTTCATAGTTAATTATCTTTCTGAGCTATCCAGCCCTCAAATTTCTGTCCTCCTTCCTCAGTCTTCAACAGACTTTTTTTTTTTATCCTTTTGAAATTATCACCATAGATGGCAATGTCCAGAAACATTATGAATAGGTATTTGTTATCACACCAAGTTTCTCACTTAAAGTTACTGGAGCCACCTAACTCATATGATAAAGGGAGCTCTGATACAAAGAAATACGGGGCAATTCAGAGTCCACTAATATTTGCAACAACATTCTTTTATATAGGGTTGGCTACGGCAGAGAGCCACTGTGAATCTTTTCTTTCAGTGAAAGCTGTTTCGACTCATAGCTGAAGTTTAAAAATATTTTTTTCCATTATGAGAGAAAATAAATTAGTATTTATTGAACACTATTATGCATGCACTGGCTATTTTTCATGGCCCATTAAGGACCTTGCTATTTTTCTTTTACAGATGAGAGGATAGAAAGTTTGAGAAAGAACCTAAGTCCACAAAAATAAAACATAGGAGAGCTGGGTTATGAACTCAGGTCTGCTTGCCTCTTTCAGCCCAAGATCACAGTGTGGGGGGAAACAAGAACTAAATGAAGTCTTTAGACAGGCTCTTTCCAGATCTCTCTGCTAGCCTATGAAGTGAAGTGAAGTGAAGTGAAGTGAAGACACATTTTGGGAGATGGAAAGGTAACTGGGCTGGGGAGACAGCTCTCTCCCTTCTATCTGACTTCTTGTATCCACATGGAGGGCAGCTAGATGCTGCCCTTGTTTGAACACCAGTTAGGTGTGGTATCCCTTGTTTAGGAAATCTTACCATTTCTCCCTTTCATACAGCATTCTGGGATGCTTTATCTTGTGAGTCAAGTTTTGGAATAAAAATATTTTGTTTCCATTTCTCAACAGTTTTTCAAGTTGCTTGTGGTCAGCTGAGAGCACACATGAATAAAGTGAATGTTGAGCGGAGATTTTTAAAACAACTGACCAGATTCAGAGCTGCCCTGGGCAATCTAAGTTTCCCTAATTTCCATCTTTATGATCCTAATTTACTTTGGTAAGCACATATTCCTGACTCTTTAAACAGATGAAAAATTTCTTTACAAGTATTCAATTTATTTTTCAAATGGATATCAAAGGTACTTATACTGAGCAAGCCATAGTCTTTGGGATACTATGTAGGGCTACATGGTCTCTGATCTGGGTGTACTCTGAATTCTTCTTACCATTTTTGGGTAAAGGCCTATACTCTCTTTGTTGGCTCAGCTGTTCCTGGTATCCTGAGTGGAGGCTTCCAGCTTCTTCCTGAGGAACAACCCTGTGCTGGGTCTCCAGTTGCTCTGGCTCAAAGTCAGCTACTTCCCACACAGTTCCAGGTGGGGCTTGCTTCTCTGAGTGTAGGGGTCCACTGACCTGCAAAGCAAAGTCAATATCATAATGGAAAGTAGAGGAAAAGACCTGCAAACCAGGGCACTAAAGGGCAGCAGAACTGAGAAGGAATCATGTCTCTCCGGACTGAAATGGACTCATAGGAGTTCAGGGACAGGAGAGCACTTTTTAATTGCATTTTTTTTTTGTGCACGTGGGGTGGGGTGGGGTGGTGGTCATTACTACAAAGACCCTGTATCTATCAAGTGCACACAAACTAATCTGAACACTAGTTAACTGAAAACTTATAAAACCAACTCCTAAACACCTCCTGTGCAAGGTGAAACCACAAACCTGGCAAACACTGCAGGATTTCATGAGTTGACAAAAGGGTGTTGAAAATGACTATACCAGCATGCAAGGATGCTGAAAAATGACGGTCTAGCAGTTAAACTGGATGAATGCCAAGGACCATGGCACTAAGTGCACTTCACAAGACAATGTCTGGAAGAGTAAAGGATTAGAGAGGATGCTCAGGTACCCATGACATCTCCCCCTCCCACCAAACACAAACCCTGTGATGCATTAACTATTTAATACTGTCTAGATAGTTTTGGTGGAAACATTATACCAAGGATTAGAACAAACAGGCCATATTCTCTCCTCCATTTAATATGAAAAACTGCTTTTGGGGAGGATTCAGCGTATGGATTTTTTTTTTGGTACCATTTATTTCTATAATGAGCTCTGCTTCCAGCACGGTAGCCCTGCCCGCCTGCCTTTCCCATCCCCTTCATTCAAAATCCTCTCTCACCTTCTTTCTCAGTCTTCTGGTCTCTTTCTCCAAATGCGCTACCAGGGCCACGGCCTCCTCTCCACTTTCTGGGCACTGCTTCTGTGCCCAAGCCTGAATCTTCTCCGGGAGAATGGTGAGAAACTGTTCTATTACTAGCTGCTCGAGGATCTGCTCCTTGGACCGCATTTCTGGCTTCAACCACCGGCAGCAGAGTTCCCAGAGTTTACTGAAAGCTTCGTGGGGTCCCGTCACGTCCTCGTAGGAGAACTGCCGGAAGCATTTACGAAAGGACTCACATTCGGTGCTTCCTGATCTCGCCCGAATGGGCTCTGATGCCCACTCCGAGTCCTTTTCCACTTTCATGATGATGCACTCCTCAACTTCCACGTCGACCTGAGAGTCCAGGACTGTAGCCATGACCCAACCAGGGCCAACAGGTCTAGCTCCAAGGAAGGGCCCAGAGGAGCTTCCGAGTGCCCCCTACTTAAATGCCCTTGGAAATACGGTTCGGGAGGGAGATAAAAGATAGCGCGTCAGCCGGAACAAGGAACTCCAGGGCTGATTAATCAAATTTTTATTAGAATCTTGACAAGGTGAATGTGCATCCACCCCAAAAGTCTGCAAACCCGCCCTCTTCTCCAATCAAGCTGTGCCCCCTCCCTTGAGGTTCGTTCTCTAGGGGCCAAGGTCGGGAAGAGAACCGGACTCTGGGCTAGGAGGGAACACAGGGACTGAGGTCGGGCTGGGCTAAGGCGGGGAGCGGGAGGGGGTGTGTCCGCGAGGCACCGGAGGCGCGGCCGGCCCAGGGCTCTCGGTTCGGGTCCAGGCCGCTGCAGGTGTCCAGCCGGGGCAGGAGTGTCCGAAGCCGGGACCGGGCTCTTGGCGGCTCCCAGCAGCGCCCGCGGCACTCCGGACTCCTCCACACGAGGCTGCCGAGGGCCTAGGCCAGGGTTGGGGGTGGGGAGGAGAAGAAGCAGCGGGACGAGGTAAGGCCTCGCGGGGCGAGGAGCTGGCGCGCAGCCTCGTCAGCTCGCCCAGCGGGGAGCGCGGGGGGCACTGGGAGGCGCGGGGCCACGCATGCGCCGCTCGCGACAGGGGGGGCGGGGGTCCGCGTGAGGCTTCCTTGCAGGCGAGGGGGGCTGCGTGGAGGAGTCTCGCGAGAGCGCGCGGTACCGTGACTGGCCGCCGAGAGACTTTAGGGGTGAGGGTGCGAGGGATGAGGTCGGGGCGGAGGGACACGTTGAGGTCGGATCCCGTTTCTCCAGAGGCTGTGAAGCACGGCGCGAAGCGGCAGTGAGCGTCCTGCCGCAGGCCCTGGAGACGGCCCCGTGGAGTGGTTTTCTTAGTGAAAGGGGATGCGAGTGTGTGTGTGTGTGTGTGTGTGTGTGTGTGTGTGTGTGTGTGTGTGTCGGCGTGGGGAGTGGGAGGGGGGAGGGACTCCTTTGTTTGGCGGAAGGGTTACAGCCACGGTTTGGCCATACATATTTAGAGTGCTTGCTGTCTGGGGTCCTTAGAGCCAGCACTCCTTCTGAGGAAGGCCCTGTGATAGACTCTGTTCAAATGTATGGTCAGGAGAAGCCTCATTTTTCTTTTTGGGAATCTCTTAATTGTGCAAGGCTCCGGGTCTGAGTGGCCAAGCATGTTTAAAAGGGCTACCTGGTACCTAATAAACCAGACCTGGATTTCTCTACTGCTGTGAAACTCCATAGCTCGATGTCCCAGAACCTACCAGTTCATGAATACGTATCCAGTATTTATGGAGTGCCTGCCTATATGTGACAGTACTTTAGGCTCTTGACATTCATTAGTGGGCAACACAAATCTTATTCTCAGAGCCGGTAGCTCATTAGAAAACAGGCCAATGACTTATTAATCAGAGGTTTTTTCATAATTTGACCAATTCTGGCATCCCAGAGGCATAAAACATCATATGTATACAAGGCATAACTTGAAGGAAGGCCAGAGATAGTCAGTCCGTGGGTTCACCTAGTGTCTGCCAGGGCATAGATCAGAGCCAGCACACAGCTTGTCTTAACTGCATTTAAAAAATAATATATATTGTGTACTGGCTTCCTAGCAGACATGGTGAAGGGGGTGAAAAAAAATCAGGATCCTCTTACCATTTTTGAATTTTCAATCTGCTGGACATGGAAAACATCAACAAGTCACAAATAATGTTCTCTGTAGTTGTGGTGATTTCTTCCAAGAAAAGAAACACATTTGAGATTTGGTCTAGGTAAGAGGCCTGGGTAAATTTCTTGGAAGAAGCCTTTCTCGGGATGAGATCCAAAGGACAGACTAATTACGGATCGAGCAAGCCTTGTCTTGACAAAAATCCCGTCCAGAGGATGGGGGTGCCTCCGTTTATAGTTTAGGGCGCTCAGACCTCAGTAGAGCGATGCAAGTGCCGAAGGTGATGGATGCATGTGGAAGCCGAGGTTCAGACTCGGACAAGAAGAGGGCCCTTCATTTTTGTGGCTCATTTATGGTATTAAGCCAGGTGTGTATCTGAGCATCTCAAAACCACGAAGGTTTGCCGCACTCAGGGAGATGTTAGCTTGAGCTGAATGGAGCAGAGTATAAGACACGAGGGAGCTAGCTGAAGTGGTGCTTGCTTGGAATCCCAGAACTTGGGAGGTGGTGGAGGCAGCAGGATCAAGAGTTCATGGCCTTAAAGCAAGATTGAGGCTAGCCTGGGCCACATGAAGCCCTGTCTTATGAATTAGGTGGGGGACATTAGGGAATGGTGGGGACTGAATAGGTTACATTTTCTTTTTTAGGAGTAGCTATTAGATCTAACCTTTGCTACTAGACTGGAAAAGGGGTCAAGACTTGCCAGGCCAGGTTAATTAAAAGCAGTTGGTTAGCAATGGAATAATCACACTTTTGAATGACTGAGAAGCATACCCATTGTTTCTATTAGGATGATAGTTTTATGAAATAGGATGTAAAATATTTTTTTTTTTTGAGAAAATCTTGCTGTGTTGCCCAGGTGGCTTTGTCTTGTGTGTCGTCTTTCTGCTTCTACTTCTGGAGCGCTGGGATTCCAGGCACTCACCACCATGCCTGAATGGAAGTGTGCCTCCCTCGGCCTCTGGATTTGTGCAGGTGCTTGTCAAGGGAGGTGCATGGAAATTTTTCATTTGTTTTTGGTTAAGAAATTGCTTTCCTTAGGTCTTGCTTCAGAAAAAAAAGATAATTTTGTTTCTCTGTTACCTTGGCTTAAGTTAGGCAACATTTCAAGCCTGTCTTTTGAAGTTGCAACCTGTCTTCTGTAAAAGTTCTACCTTGAGTAGAAGACATTTGGACTCACCTTCATTATCTCTTAGGTGTGGAGATTATTATACTTTCTGGTCTTTCAGAAGTACATACCCATATCTCAGAGGAAAATTTTAGAGGTATACAAAAGTAGAATTAGCTCATGTTCTTGCCATTCAGCTGTAACTGTTAGCAGCTCATGGCTAATCTCTCTACTCTGTACCTCCATCCAGTCTCCTGATTCAGAAGTGTTTTTGAAGCAAATTCTGAGCATTCTGTGTATTCTGTGTAGGCATCAGAATGTATTGCTGAAAGCCAAGGGCTCTGATTTGAAGCAAGTTCAGTAACCTCATAAGCCCACCCCAGGCATATCAACAGTTCTTTTGAATAGAGGCTTTTAAAGGACAACCATTGTCCCCATGTTTGCTAATTAACCATTATTCTGACTTCAGCATGAGTGTTTGTGTCTTGAGAGCAGAAGAGCACATTTGTCAACAGAGAAGTGCATCCACACACAGGTCAATAAATGCAAGCTTGAGACACTGAAGAGTAGTTATTTCCCTAAGACCTCAGTCCTCTGAGTATATTAGAGACTTCTTCCTCTGCGATCCCCCAAAAAGCAGTTAACCCAACTGCTTCTTTGGTAGACCATCTCACCATGGGCTGTCATTTCATAAGCCTTCCTAGCTGTTTTGGCACGGCTCCCCTGTCCATGGTGCTGACCCAGTAGCCCTTTGGCCAGCCATCTGAAGAACTGAAACTTAGTTTGGTTAATATGATTTAATGTAGGATTACTGTAAAAGTGATCATTAAATATGCATTAAACAGCTGCAAGAAGTGCTGTTTATACATGTGCCAAGTAAAAACTAACCCCACATTCCAAGCTGGAAAGCATCCCGGTAATACTGGCTAACTTTCATTTCTTTTATGCCCTCATAAGAGAAATAGCCAGACTTAGACAAATACAGCATGTGTACTTGTGTGTCTATCTCAGAAATGTATTTCAAGTATTATTTTTTAATCAAAGGTAATTAATTGTTCATTTTATAAATTAAAAATTGCCTTCTTACTG
Source organism: Alexandromys fortis (assembly GCF_014885135.2). Lineage (NCBI taxonomy): Eukaryota > Metazoa > Chordata > Mammalia > Rodentia > Cricetidae > Alexandromys > Alexandromys fortis. Next base: position 2,000,156 of record NW_026067926.1, on the reverse strand, counting down.
GCTAATAATAGTAATTGTCAGAATAATGTAAAATACCCCAGTTCTTAGACTGTTGAGCAAGACAATAGCAAGGAATGTTCAGCCATTTTCCCCTTCACTGCAGACAGACAGGCAGAGACAGCCAGAGGATTAAAATTTTGTGTGCCAGTCACCTTTTCTACCACTGTGTCATACTCTGAGCTCTCAGCTATTTCTTGATATATTCATGTAGTTCTCATTTTTTTTTTTGATGTGGGCTGGAACAATGGCTCTGTGGTCAAGAGCACTGGTTTCTCTTCCAGAAGACCCAAGTTCAGTTCCCAACACCACCCAGTGTCTTATAGCCACCTTTAATTCCAGTTCCAGGGGATCCATCTCCCTTTTTTGACCTTCTTGAACACTAGGCATTGCATGCGGTACACAGGCATACATGCAGACAAAGCACTCATGCGCATGAATAAAATACATTTAACAAAATTTAATGCATATGTTTTTTATGGGGCACCATGCTAGACACTATTAGGACAGATAGACAACATGACTTAAGTCTTTTACTCAAAGCATTAACAATTAATACTAAAATGGAGAAAGTCAGAATTAGTATTTATTAGAATAAATGCGATTGAGGTATGTAGAGTGGCCATATTACAGAGCAACAGCCCGTGTAGGTGTCTCAGCTGTGCCTCCCCATGTATATGTGTGCATGTGTGTTTGTGTGTATGGAGCCTGGAGGTCAACCTTAGATATTTTTCCTTAAGAGATGGTCATCTTGGTTTTGGGGGTCCAGAGCTCACTGATGAGGCTTGCCTGACTAGACAGGAGCCCCCAGGCGTCTTTCTGTTTCTGTCTTTTTAGTGCTGATATTGCAAGCATGTGCCATTTCAGTTTTTTTCTTTAGTTAAAAAACTCATTGTTTGAGAATTCCATACATGTATGTAATGTGTTTTGATCAAATCCACCCCACTTCTCCTTCCAATTCTGCGTCACCAGTCCTCTTCTTTCTCAATCTCATGTGTTCTTTTAATTTTTAGGTTTTAAAATTTTATGTATATGAGTGTTTTGTCTGAATGTATGTATGTGAGACACAGTGTGCCTGGTACCTGAGGAGGTCAGATTCCCTGTAACTGGAATTATGGAGAGTTTTGAGCTGCCACATGGGTACTGGGAACTGAACCTGAGTCCTTTGAAAGAAATAAGTGTTCTTTACTGCTGAGGCAACTCTCCAGCCCCTGCTCTACTTAATAAAAAGACCCCATTGAGTGCTGCCTTCTGTGCAAATGGTAGGTTCATCTACTGGAGAATGGACAGCTTCTCAGGAGCTCTGTTCCTAAAGAGAACTGGCTCTTCCTCCCCCAGGAACCCTTAGGTGCCGATAGCTCCTCAGCTAGGGAGGAGCTAGCTATTCACGTTAGGAGTTGGGCTGACCTGATCTTGTGTGGATCTTGTCCATGTGTGCAGTGACCCTGCCATGTTCAACAAATATTTTACTGTAGACACCCACTATTTCTGACTCTTAAGATTGTTAGATTTCAAACCCTGGGACAAATGACTGAGGTGCCTATTTAACATACCAAAGCAGACACTGGCCTCCATGTTCTCCCTGCATCCTTCATTCTCTACCTGTTTCAGGACCCTTTTGGCTTGCATACCCTATTCCCTATCCTAAACTTCTCCATCCCAGGGTCTGGGCTGCTCTTTCCCCAGAAGCCCTTTCCTATATAATCCAACCATTTTGGTTACCTGGTCTTTTCCATCTATTCTCTTTGGACCTCCTGGCTGATGCACCTGGTTCCCCTCCCCCCATTCCCGCCCACTTTCCTCACATGGTTCACAATCATGTCTACTCTGGACTCTACCAGATGTTCCTGCCTCTGTCTATACTCTCCATCTTATCTATAATAAACCTTCTCTTCCGCAATATCTAGGAGCAGTCATATATATTCCTTTTTTATTTCTTTTTTTTCATTCATCTGTTGCTAAAACCTGGGACCAGCCATGTTCTTTTCTTTTTCTTTCTTTTTTTTTTTTCATTCAGAAATTTGTCTGACCCATCTTCCATGAAATATCTGAGTCTTGGAGGGAGGGGGTACGATAAAGATGTCAAATTAAGAGTTGAGTATTACACATTCCCTTCTTCTCTACACATTGACCCATTGTAGATCTCTGTATTAACTGCCATCTATTGCAAAAAATAAGCTTCTCTGATGAGGGTTGAGAGATGCACTAATTTGTGGATATGGAAAGAAGAACTTAGGGGGAAGTTTGTTACTATGTCCCCCATGGGGGAAACCTAAACAGTTAACAGTAGTAGGCACAAATTCCATCTTATGGAGCAGGTTTTAAATTGAACCAGAAACAATTCAGTTACTTCTATAACATTCATGCCACCATTGCAGTGGTGGGCATACCTTGTCAGGCCAGTTGTTATTGTAGAATGCAGAGAAAGTGTGCATACAAACTTCTAATACCGTGAAAGCTGCAAGGACAAGGTTTCTAATTTGGTACCAGCTTGATTTCTCCATGTCTTATAACTCAAATATCTTATATCTTTAGCAGTACAGTCTGACTGTCAAGTCTGGAGGGGAACTGTAGCCTGCATATAATAGACTTTCCAACACTATTTTCCCGAGTAACCCCTGCCTCCATATGATGGAGGAAGGTCATTGGTTAATTATAATAAGGAAACTGCTTGGCCCTCATAGGTTAAAACATAGGTGGGAGGAGTAAACAGAACAGAATGCTGGGAGGAAGAGGAAGTGAGCTCAGACGCTATGCTTCCCCTCTCTGAGCCAGACACAATGAAGCAAGCCGCCAGGTCAGACATGCTGAATCTTTCCCGGTAAGCGCACCTAGTGGTGCTACACAGAATATTAGAAATGGGTTAGATCAATATGTAAGAGCTAGCCAATAAGAGGCTGGAACTAATGGGCCAAGCAGTGTTTAAATGAATATAGTTTGTGTGTTGTTATTTCGGGGTATAAGCTAGCCAGGCGACCAGGAGCTGGGGCAGCAGGAACACAGCCCGCAGCTTCCTATAACACCCATAGAGTTTTGTTTACACCCCTGGGAGGAATGCATCTGTCTGCCAAGGAATGCCACTGGCAAGATGTTCCTCCCTACCCTCACCCCTCAGCAATATGGCTTAGTTCACTGAAGGGCATTATGCAGGCAACCTCCCCCCCCAATTTAGCCAGGAGACCATGATGTATGCAGACTTTGTGGAAGAACATTCTTGGAAATAAAACAAGTGTACATAAAATCCTTGATATGGGAAACATTGTGAACCCTTGTGCAAAATAAAGAACATTATGGCTGGAGAATAAAGAGCAAGAAGATAAGTGGAACCAGAGTATATTATGAGACAGGCAATAGACAGGCTGCAAGGGAGATCCTGCAAGCCAGGCTAATGGGTGTGTAGTTGATACTATGAGTAAGTTTCATTTTACATATTCACACGTATTATTTTTGTTCTAATTCATCGTCTCCCTGAATGCACACCACCCTTTTTTCCTGGGGAAGATGTGGACAAGCAGCTGTTCACTCCAGGTAAGACATCAAAGAAATGATTCTGGTATGACAAACTGTGTTCAGTGGGTGACTCTAGGACAGCAGCATCACCAGAAAGCCCGCATCAGCATGGAAGAGGACTCTTGAAAGTTGCATCTCTGGATCTCCCTGTCCAACTTGTAAGCAGCTCCGCTGTAGAGTCCCCTCCCCAGCAAATGCTTACTGCTTATATAACCTCAGGAGGTGGTATATCTTATGAGTCTTGCAGTTTTCTCAGTTTCCAGAGTCTAATTATTTTATAAACTTCCTGAGTCTCATGAGCTTCTTTCCGTCCACTGGGAGGGAATGTTTTGAGTCCAAGAAAGTAGCTACACAGTGTTCATCCCCCTCCACCCCCTCTTGCTTACTGACACAGTAGCTCACTGTGTAGCACAGGATGGCCTGGATCTTATTGTGTATCCCAGTTTAGACTGGAAACTCTTGCTTCAGCTTTTCAGTGCTAAGATTACAGGCATGTATTACCACACCTGACTTTCAGAAACAGATTATCTTGGCAAGATATTCTTGAGTTTGAGGCTGTGGGATTCCCCACTGTCCACCACTGGCCCAGGATTGACATAACCATGTGTAGGGCTAACCAGTAGCCCTCTTTTTCTTTAGTCCACTTGGCACATTGATTCATATGAGAGACTGATGATCAAATCTAGAATTCAGATCCCACTGTTGGAATGCCCAAGCTTCTATTTTTCGGGAAGTTAGGCAGAGTCACCCTGCCTTGTTTACCTTGGGGGTCAGAGGTCCAGCTGTGTATGTGGATGTTTACAAGCATATGCTGGAGTCTGAGTAGGTCTCCATGAGAAGGAGCTAGGGGTGTTACTCAAAGTGGGGTTCACACAGTGCATTGTGGTTGCTGAGATTGTAAACTTACTTTTTACACTGTTGGGTGGCCTCCTGGCTTGCCATTAGGAGAGTCTGCCTGAGAATGAGACCAAATAGAGGACAGAAGAGGCATAGAGTCACTTGAGCCCCTTGATCCATCTAGCTGAGACTCAGACACTGGTCTTTTTGTTTTGTTTTGTTTTCCCAAGGCAAGGTTTCTCTATATAACAGTCCTGGCTGTCCTGGAACTTACTCCATAGACCAGGCTGGACTTGAACTCACAGAGATCCACTTGCCTCTGCCGCCCAAGTGCTGGGATTAAAGACATGCACCATACCCAGTCTTTTAGATTTGTTTTGTTGAGTCAGCAAGTCCCCTTGTTTTGCTTAAGTCACTTTAGAGAATTTCTGTCACTTGTCACCCAACTAGTTCTGACAAATATGCTTAGCAAATGTTTCAGATTGTCTCTTGTGGCTTAAAAACACCTTGCTTCATAGATCAGGGGTTGGTAGCATAGGTTAGTCTATGATCTTCATAGGTAGGCAAGGAAGAAGCTAGGACCAGACATGAAGTTTCACTAGAAAGCAAAAGATGAACATTCCTTCCTAACAATTATAGAAATAGCTGCAGCTTGATTACCAAGAAACACCAGCGCTTGTGGTTCAAGGCCTCTTGGAGATGCTGTTGGGTGTCAGAATTAGTGAACTGTCAGGTAGACTAGAGCTGTTTATAGTGTGTGAGCTTGCAGTTTGTGGGATTTCATAGTTTTGTTTTCCTTGCCATTTTGCTAATGCGATTTTGTAAGCAAACACTGCCTATAGTCTAAATCTTACACACACACACACACACACACACACACACACACACACGCTCCTCAAAACAGCTCACAGTCCTCTGCTTCTCTGATTAATCACATGTGTAAAGCATCATGTTCACAGGAAACCCACAGGTGGCAATTATCGCCTTGGAGATTTTCTGGGGAACAACTGGAGCTGCCACTTAGGGTAGGAATATGTTAAGAAGCAGCAAAGTGACAAGCTCTCATAGAGATGAATGTGACCGGGGGCTGCTGAGCGCACAGCAGTTGGTGGGTTCTGCTTGGTGTGCATCACAGATGACTTGTGGGTCTCCCTTTCCTCACAACACTCAGGAAGCAGTCTATGATGGAAATGTGAGATTGTTGCTTGACTTTGTTAGAGCAGCCTTTAAAAGCACTCAGACTTTTCTCTGGACACAGGTAAGCAGTGGGACCAGTGTACCAGTCCTTAAGCTTCTGAATGATTTTCATACCAGCTGCTAAACAGCTGTTACTTTGAGCATCCTGAGGGTCACCCTATAGCCATCCTGACTGGCAACCTTTCCTTTTCAGGACCCAGTGGCTCAACTGTCACAGCCTCAGCTTTGCTCTTATGCTAATTTCAGGATCTATGCTGATTGGCCAAATGCTTTTGCTGTCTGATTAGTCCGTATGTTAAATATCTTCAGTAGCATCCTTGGAGCAGTCTCTGTAGAAGGCAGGGACACAAAGATGGGCACAACCCAAGCAGGAAGAAGCTCTGTGCATGGCTTATTTTATATTTGATGTGTTCTTCATCAATATTTGAAAGACTTGTCAACACATAGTAGGTATGTATGTGTTTAAATTTGCATCCATTTATTTAAGTCTATATTGGTATGGTTTGAATGTACATCTCAAATGTTTTGTGTTTGAAGCTTAAATCCTAAATCTGCTAATGTGTTTGGAGGAGGAGACTTTGAGAAGCTATTAGTATTTCCTGGGCTCATGAGACTGAGCCCTCCTGATGGCATCAAGTGGTTTTATACAAAAGAAAAACCAGAGCTGTCTCACTCTGTCTTTGTGGCATCTGAACTCTTGGTTTGCAATCGACAGCTCTGGGAAGCATAGAGGTACGGCCTTATTGCAAGAAATGTGCTCTAGAGTCAGGCTTTGAGAATTTAGACTTGTGCTTACATCTTCTTAGAGGAACATGGGTAGGGAAAGCCAAGGCAGGCTCGCTGAGATGGTGACTTCATGTTCCCAGAAGACTCTGTGAGGAGAAATGGCAGGAAGGCACAGGGATGGGTGTCTAGACAGGATCAATAGAGGAAAGAGAAGGAACTAGGGGCCCTATAAAATACCCAAGCTAGCATCTCTTAACAGATTTTAAGTCTTAGGCTTCTCATGTCCTGAATGTATAAAGTTGTTACTTTTCTTTTCTCTGAGGCTTTGTCTCAGTCTTTCGTGGTCCTTTAATTCCTTATTAATGCCAGAGAATGAATTTGGCAATCCCCTCAACAACTGCCATTACCCCCATAACAGTGCTATTTCTAGGTCACTTACTTGCTTTGTGCTTGCTATTTAACATGTGTGTTCCCAATGGCTGCTCCAACCACCTTACCTGCTGCTTGTCACCTCTGCTCACCATTGCATACACTAACCCTCTGGAGCAGCAAGCCCAAATAAACTCCTTCTTCTATATGTCTCGGTCATGTGTCTTAACACATCAATAGAAAAGTAACTAATATGGTTTCACCATGAAATCTCACTTCAACGCTGTGATGTAGCGCAAGGCCCTGGCCAGTTGTTGAGCAGCTGCTAGTGCTGTGCCCCACACCTTCCAAGTCTCCGGAACTGCACTAAGTAAACTCCTGTACTTCATAAATGACCAAATACTTTATTATAGCAACCAAGGAGCCACATATAAAAGTCAAATATGAATCTATTTCCTCTTCTCTTCTATGCCTGAAGTGGCAACATGGATCTGAATTCCAGCCCCTGATCTACTATTTGCTATCAGAGTGACCTCATAGGAAGATCTGCTGAAAACTCAGCCATGGCTACATATTGCACACACACGGAATATTTTACAAATACATGTAGTTGGAAAACACCCTCAGAGGTTCTGATCCCAGAGGTTTTGGGGGAGGCCCGATCATCAGATTTTATTTTTAGCATAACTTATTTTCTAAGCTTCAGTTCCCAGTTTTTGGGTGCCTATCTCAGACTGTGGGTGTGGCCTTTTACACATTTTGACTTTCTCTTGATTACAGAGGTAACAAGTGAATTCATCCTTGTGACCAACAATTCAAGCAGCACAGAAATCAAGTAAAAAGCAATAGCAAACATGTCCAGCTCTTGGACTCGGAGAAACACTGCTAAGCTTCTTTGTGAGTCCCTCCAGAGATGTACCTTGTCTCCTTTTACATTGTAAGTGTCTAATCATATGAGTAGGGTAATTTACACTGTTCTGTGATCTCCTCCCATTTGGCCTAACAGTAGCTCTTCATGTCAGTAAGTACACATCTACCTTGTGGTCTGAATAACTGCATCTGTTTCACAAACAATGTGGAGACCTCAGCACTAACCACTCCATTTACCAGCCAGCATTTAGAAAGGTCCCAAGTTTTCAGTCTTCCGAGCAAACCTACAAGGAATGCTTTTGTATGTCCACCCCTATGGACATGGATAAGTTTTTCTTTAGGTTATTCCTATGATTTCTATCTCTGGACCAGACATTATTACATGTAAAAGAATAAATTCTAACAACATTGACCTTCAGAAAAAAAAATCTGTGCTCATTTTCACGTTTAAACAATAGTGAATGAAACCGCTTGTTTTTTCAGCTTAAAAATTTTTCTTATGCTTTCTGGGAATAGTTTTTGTTTTGGGTATGTATTTATAGCCCATCCAAATGAGGAAGTTGGGGAGAGGGCTCAGTGGCTGAGTTCTGATTTTCGGCACCTATGTAAAAATTAAGCATGACAGGACATGTCTGTCATATCAGCTGTAGTGTGGGTGGAGACAGGCAGATTCTGGGGGTGTCCTAGACAGCCACTCTTGCTGAAGCTAAGTGTTGTGAAATCCGAGACTGCTAATAAAGTTTACTTTAAATCAGAGGGTGGAGTCAGTAATTGGCTGACTGGAATTAGTCAGAGAGATTTTTGGAGGACCCAATAGGGGGCTCAGGAAGAGATAGGTATGGCCTTAGAGAGATTTGTGATCTTTTTGATCTAGGAAGTGTGGAGAGTAAGGATCGGTCAACTAATCACTTCTCCACCTGTTCTTTGGATCTACCAGTTTCTCCCCCCCCCCAATATCTGACTCCTGGGTTTTTATTGCTATTAGAATAACTTAGGTAAACACATCAACTAAGTGCAGTTTCAAGAGAGACCCTCTTTCAAAAACAAAGTGGAAAGACACTTTAGTAACAGGACATGAGGAGATCAAGTTGATACCAGCTAGGAAGTATCTTTCTTACAGTCTAGCTTTCATAGTACTGAAAAGTGCTATGTAGGCTATTGGGGGAGAAGAGACTTTAGCAGTCTTATACAGCTGTGAATGCTGTGAGCTACGCTGAAGGCTGGGGTGGCAAATACGCTGAGAGGTGCAATAGTGGCACGAAGGCTATGGGGACAACCAGCTGCTTTCTGAGTGGACTGAAGGCCTGCTATGGTGACTGGCACAATTATATCTGCCAAAAACTTATGGTTGGGAGCTCATAGACTCCAGGGATGAGCCTACGATTATTTTGCTAAACAAAGTATCAAACTGCCCTCTAGATTCATATCCCATAGATTGGTGCAGCTTTCAGACTTCAGAAAAAGCTTCCTTGTGCAGTGGGTGTTTGTTAAAGAGCAACCAACAGCTGACCAAGGCACAGAGAATAAATGGCGTGCTTAGTCACAAACGGGACATGTGTATCGTACCCAATCCCCAAAGGCTTGGGGACTGCTGAAGAAGAGGGTATGGAAAGATTATAAGAGGCAGAAGTCAGTAAGGATTGGAGAGAAACAGTATCTGTCTTACTTATAAACTCCTGGAAGTTATGATAAGACTTGCACGAGATGTAAGCAGTTAACATTCCAGCATGGAGGGGGCAAGAGCTTATGAGCCTTTCTTCCTGTCTGGGTGGCTACCGACAGTTGACAGCTTTTAGGAGAAGAGCCAGTTTCCTTTAAAAGTATGACTCCTGTTAGGTCTATCACCCATCAATGTATGGCCCAACAGTATTGAGTATATTCGAATCATGAATTGATCTCAGTGGGTTATTAAAAAGCAAAACAACAACAACAAAAAAGAGGACACAAAGTTGGGGGAGTTAGGGAGTGGGAAGTGGATCTGGGAGGAGCTGGGAGGAAGAATGGGGATGAATATGATCAAATACATTGTATGAAATTCTCAGAGAATTAAGACAAATAGTATATTAAAATAAAGTGCATAGCATGTGGGCCTGCTAGTTAAAGTTTCTGTCCTGCCCGGTTCCCAAAATCATTAGGTCCCAAAGAAATTACACAGAAGTCTATATTAATGATAAACTGATTGGCCCATTAGCTCAGGCTTTGTATTAGCTCTTATAACTTATAATAAAAGTGGGAAAGATATTAGTGCCCTCAGACAAAGTGGAGAGTACTAGAGGAAGACACATGATTCTGACCTCTGTCTCCCACATATGCACTCCCTCACAAATGTGCACACATCACACATAAATGCACACATAGAAACATGCAAAGAACAAATCTGCTGCTTGCATTTACTCAATTACTTACAACATTGCAATAAGTAAATAAAGTTTTTTTTTCAAGTTTTCTGTCCTTTTAAAAAGTTGTGGAGCAATTGGGCTACTGTTGAGTTTGAAATCTCCTTCCTGAGGGCATAGGGTCTAAAGGTTCTATGCACACTGCTAAGAGAGAAGAGCAAGTAATAGTCCTGTCTATAAAGTTCTCACAAATCACAGCAATGCCCAGCATGGCAAGATATCTCCAATGGTGCAATCGTGGTGTTCATATCTTAGTGGCAACCAGCAAATGTCTAATTGGACTTAAGCCCCAGTACTGGAAACTCATGGTTGGTGAGGTCATAAAACCTAGAGAACTTGCTATGCCACTGTACTAAACCAGTATAATCTCTATATTCCAGATATTACTCTTTTACCCACAAGTAAGTAACTGTAGCTCTTACCTCTCCTCAAAGAAGCCCTTTCTCCCTTTTTTGGGCATAGACAGAGTCCATTAAAGAAATCCACAACTAGTCAAAATTCAGAGAACAGCTGGCCACGGATGCCCAACCCCATTTGGTATATGTACAACAATTGATACATTTATCATTCAACTGAAGATATTGATAGCCCCTACACCTGATACTCAGAGGACATGGAAGACAGGGCAGAAAAGTTGGAAGCAACACTGGACTGAGGCATCTTCTGTGAGATAGTGTCTTATATATGTGCTGGCTAGTTTTATATTAACTTGATACAAGCTACAGTCATCTGTGAGGAGGGACTTAGTTGAGAAAAGGTCTTATAAGATCAGGTGTGGGCAAACCTGTACAGCATTTTCATAATTAGTGATTGATGTGAGAGGGCCCAATCCATTGTGGGCTGGTGGTCCTGGGTTCTATAAGAAAGTAGGCTGAGCAAGCCATGATGAGCAAGCCAGTAAGCAACATCCTTCATGGCCTCTGCATCAGCTCCTGCCTCCAGATTTCTGCCCTGCTTGAGTTCCTGCCCTGACTTTCTTCAATTATGGATTGTGATGGAAAGTGTAAGTTGGGTAAACTCTTTTCTTCCCAACTTGCTTTTGTCCACAAGTGTTTTATCATAGCAATAGCAACTCTAACTAGGGCAATATATGGCAGGGAAACGCCACCCATAAAACCTCAAGCATATGGTAACCTAAAAAGATCTGTACCGTGCCAACACCAATTGATATGTCACTATCAACGGGGAAAGTGTCACAAGGTCCTACACCTAGCTATAGGCAATTGCAATTAATGACTTATGGGAGTGCATGAGAGAATCAGTCTTCTCCAGAGATGAGTCTCCTGATGGGTTATCCAGGTACAAGTGGTCAGCCTTAAACATGTATACTTACAAGCAACACTAAGCAGATCCAGCAGGTATATTTATATATGCACACATATGTGCATCGGCATATAACAATAATGAAGAGGTCTTGAGTTTGAGAAGGAGTGAAGGGCAGAGGAAGAGCTGGTGTGGGGAGAGAAAGGGTAGAAATTATGTAAACACAGTACTTATGTATAAAATTCTAAAACATATAAATTCAAAAAGTGTGGCTTAGTGCCTTTTATTTATTTATTTTTGGTCTATGGCTAATTTTAAGTTGTTTTCTGGGTATGTTAAGATAGAGGTGGGATTTTTTTTCTTTTATCTTTTAGTCTTGTTTTGTAGCTCAGGCTGACCTTGAAGTCATGAATTTCCTGCTTTAGTTTTCCAAGTACTAGCTCTGTGGTATATGTAGCTATGCTTCGTGAGGTAGAGATTCTTTTAGATTTTTTCTGTAGATATTGAATGGTTTCCACATCATTTGTTAAAATGTCTTCTCTTTCTGCACAGCACTGACTTGACACCTTTGTTGAAAACAGACGAATAGCAAAGTGTACAGGATTGAATCCTTATCCCCAGTCTGTTCTCTTGATCTATTTGCCCATCCTTGGAGTCTGTCATTCAGCTGGAGATTATCAATATCTTTTGTTGACTCTTTCTATATATCCCAATTTCCTTAAACAGGAGCATTCTTTTTCAGCAGCAGCAAGGGAGGAGGAAAGCAAACAAGGCAGCGAGCTGTCTGACTGCTAAGAAGACAATTCCCAAGGCATCAGAAGAATCCACCCTGCTCATGTGTGCTTCCCTTGCACTGATCAGTGGCCACAGCTAGATAATAAAGCAACAGACATTTAATCACTACTTCTACCCAAGTTATGGCTGTGCCAGTAAAAGGTAAAATAGGGCCATAGAGGTAAAGTGTTCCCTAAGCTTCTATTTAGCCCAGTGCCTTGAATTTATTCCCAAACCCATTGCCTACTCTCACCATCCATGGTTTAAAAGCTCCTGCTCCAACCTTGCCAAGAAAGATCTGTTGAGAGCACCCACTTCGGGGAAGATCTGGTGAGAACACCCTCTCCCAGGGTAGATCTGGTGAGAGCAAACACTTCTGGAGAAGATCTGGTGAGACCACACACTGCCAGGGTAGATCTGGTGAGACCACACACTGCCAGGGTAGATCTGGTGAGACCACACACTGCCAGGGTAGATCTGGTGAGAGCACACACTGCCAGGGTAGATCTGGTGAGAGCACACACTTCCTTTACCAAGAACTTCTGTATTAGTCTGCTGGGGCTGCTGTAAGAGATGGCAGGCTTACACAGCACAAGGCTCAAGTCCAAGATGAAGTTGTTGGATGTTAAAAGCCCAAGATCAGGGTGTTTGTGGGCTTGGCTTCCACCGAGGCTGCTCTTGTTGACTTGCAGGTGTATGTAAGCTCCTTGTATGGCCTAATCATAGGTTAGGCTTTTAGTATTTCCCAAAGGGCCATAGGCTGAAACTTTGGATGACAAACTGCAATGGTATTAGGAGAGGGTGAAGCCTCAGCAAAGTATTGCCTAGTGATCGGAAGTTTGGTCATTAGTGGCATGCCCATGAAGGAGATACTGTTATCCTGGCTGCTCTCCCGCCCCCTCTCTGCTTCCCTATGGAGCATTAGAGATGAGCAGCTCTGAAGCAGGCTCCCCTCCATGATTTCTGCCTCCCTCACTACAGTTCTGCAGCAAAGATGCCAAGTGATCGTGAAACTGTCAGCAAACACGCTTCATCTAAGGTGAATGTCTCAGGCATCCCGTCACAACGATAGAAAGTTCTCTAACATGTCTTCTTTCAATAAACACCTCTGTCCAGATTTTGTATTCTTAGGAAACCAGTCATGCTCGTGGGGGGGGGGTCAACCCTAATGACCCCGTTTTAATTTTCCCCTTCAAAGACCTTATCTGCAAACACAGGCACATTCTGAATTGCCAGGGCTTAGAACATTAACATGAGAATTTTAAGGGGACAGTTAAGCCTGCAGGATCCTCTAATGGAATGATCACAGCTAGACTCCCTATGGTAGCAGGCTATGGTCTGCTATGGTTTTGGCTCAGCACACCCTGATACCCTAGAATATTCACCACTCTTTCTTCCGACATCTCTTTATTCTAAAGTCCTCCCTAATTTCACAATTTAATTTTATTCCTGTTACCATGAACACACACAGTATATCTAAGCCCTTTACCAAATCCTTTGTAAATGTTTCTTAATCTGTTTCTTGTCCTCAGTATATTAGCTGACTTCCCAGTCAGGAATATATATATGCCATTATAGCATCTGTTTTCTCTTACTTCCCACACTCCCTTGCTTCAGCCTGCCTCTTTCTCATCCTCCCGCACATTGTTGCACTGATTGCATTTCTTTGGTTCATTTTTTCCTGTATTGGGTTTTGGAAGTTATAGATCCTATTCTATTCTTCAGTGGCTGCTCTAATATTTTAACACATTAAAAAATCATTACGAAATTAGAACACAAATATGCAAAAGCTAAGTAGTATAGAAAGGCTGGATCCTCCTTTTCCTTCTTCGTTCTCCAGAACAACCACGTCTTAACCATTTCTCTTGTGACTGGTTACTTCCACAACTTAAGTAAACAGCATTTCTAAACCCCAGCTTAGTAATTTCTCATCTACACTTATCTTTGCAGATGTTGGATTTTGAAGTTCCAGAATAGTTGCTGTGGGACAATGGTCTGGACCCTGTCACTTGTAATTTAAATAAACGCTGATTGGCCAGTAGCCAGGCAGGAAGTATAGGCGGGTTGACCGGGCAGAAAGTAGAGGTGGGGCAATGAGAATCTGGGAAGAGGGAAGTTTCAGTCTGCAGTTGTCGCCCAGACACAGAGGAAGTCAGACACAGAGCAAGCAAGATGTGACTGCCTCACGGAAAAAGGTACCAAGCCACATGGCTAACACAGACAAGAATAATGGGTTAATGAAAGATGTAAGAATTAATTAATAAGAAGCCTGAGCTACTAGGCCAACCAGTTTATGATTAATGTAGGCCTCTGTGTGTTTCTCTGGGACTGAATGACTGCAGGATTGGGTGGGACAGAAACCTCAGTCAACAAATGTGGGACCTGGTGGGACAGAACATCAGTCAACAAATCGTCTTACTTGACATCCTGTCCCCAGACTGAGCTGGCCAGCCTGCCATTTGTAGTTCTCCATCACGAGTCTCTCATATTAAGTAGGCCTTTAAATACGTATTTCTTATTCTGTGACCTATAGGCAGAAATCTCTTGGAACAATATTTTCAAATGTGGAAATTTGGAAATTACTATTCCTATTTTTTCCCCTTCATTTTCCTGTTTCATCTTGGCTCTTGATGTACAGACATTGAAGGTTTATAACATTTACATTTTGTTAATAGGCTTAAAATAGAAATGGAATATGAACATATATTACATAAAATATTATGTTAATACAAATGTCTTTCATTGCATAGTTAAGTAATATGGTTATGTCTGTAGAAAATTAAATCTATGTTGATAACCCTCATGCCTGATGGTAAATGTTTCAGAGAATCAGTTTGAAGAGGATTTCTTGCCTCAGAATCCATTAGTTGTTCAAAACCATCCATTCTGTGACTGGTTATGTGCTTGTTTGGAGCCTGGATTTCCTGTAGAGTTTTTTAATTTTTTTCTGTTTGGTTCTGGAATTTCATATGACCTTTCTTCTTTTTCTGTGTTGATTCTGGGGATCAAACTCAGGTTCTTGCACTTGCAGGTCAAGTGCTTTACCATTTACTTACCTTCCCAGCCTTAGGTTTTCCTTTTGTAGGATTTTTACTTTTATTTTTTATAATTTATTTATTTTTATTTTATGTGTATTGGTATTTTGCCTGCGTGTATGTGTGTGTGAAGGTGTCAGATCTTGGAGTTACAGATAGTTGTTAACTGCCACGTGGGTGCTGGGGATCGAGCTCAGGTCCTCTGGAAGAGCAGTCAGTGCTCATAACCAGTCGAGTCATCTCCCCAGTCTCCAAGATTTTTTTTCCTAATAGGCATCACTAGATATTTGGGAAATGACATTATTAAGATGTAGATAACAGAGTAAACCCACACCATAAGAAAATAGGAAATATAGAAAAATGTTTTAAAGTAAGCATGACTTTTCTCTTAGGAATAACTGGAGAGTTGTGGTTATCACTTGGTAAGAGAACACTTGATTGACGTGCACTAGGACTGGCTTGCACCCCCAACACTGAAAATGCAAATAATCCTGAAGAGTATTCATAGCATATTTTATAGCCTGGTATAAGAAGAACCACTGGCTTCCCCGATGGGTCTGTGGGAGTATTTCCAGAAAAGACCAGTTGAAGTGGGGGTGGGGTATGTCCCGAATTTGGACCGTAACATTTCATGACCCAAGAGCTTGAATGGAGTAAAAGGATAAAGCCGACAGAGTGCTGACCTTTCCTTCCTCTGCTCTCTGACCTCCCATGATGTGAACTTTTCCACTGTGTGCTGTGAAGGACAGCCTGTAAAACCATGTTCTGCTACATCAATGTAAAAAATCATGGAGCATTCCCATAACCCTGAGCACACCTTGTACCTCTTGGCGCCTACTTATCTCCTAACAAAGGGAGCCAGGGCTTCTGGGGGAGGGGAATGCCTGACTCTCAAAGAAGGGTGGGGAAAGGCAGTTTGAGCCTGAAGTGCCCTGTCCTTGGAAGAAGGGAAAGTTCTCAAGTGATGGGCTATATCAAAATGATCCAGAAGTCATTTCAACACCCACAGCCAAATCTAGGACTATATAGTACTAAAATAAATGTTAGCATTGGATTATAGTCTAGAGACTAACGTAACCCACAAATTCATATAGATTTAAGTAAATACACGGATAAAATAAACAAATGGGAGAAAGGAAACACTTTGCTAACAGTAGAATCTCGATTAGTAAATCCAGAAGCCACCAAGGAATTAGAAAATCAACACTTGGTAGTCACCATAGTAACAATTGTTTCAGGCAAGAATCTTAAATGGATGTTAAAGTCAGTAAGTAAATATATAACAAACAGAACATTTACATGGTCTCAGAGCATCTCCTAGGAGGAAACACAGAAGCTTTACAGTGGGAAGCCAGCCGGCATCATGTCAGCCTGCAACCACGCCTCTGCCTTTTTGTGCTCTGAGTTGTGCAAATACAGGGATGTATGTTTTTCTCACACTGTGAGACAGTGATCTGAACAGCCATTCAGCATCTTGAGAACAAGGATGGGCTCCACACATGCCTTTGGACTGGTCTCGTCTTCATAAGCCTAACTCTGTTAGCTGTGTTATTTATGCACTTTGCTTCCTTAGGTTTATCAACATAATCTTTCATGCCTGAGAAAATGAATCTGTTTCTGCCCTTGCATCCAGTCTAACGTTTCTTTTTACTTTGTCAGTATTTTGAGAATATGCTGTTTGGCACGTGCATGTTTGTGGTGGTCAGATCTTCATGACATCATGACCAGAGAGTACCTCTTTTCTTAGTGTATTTCCTCTTCCTCTTTACTTTTTTCTGCGCTAGGTATCAAACCTTGAGCCTCAGTCATGCCAGATAAGCACTTTGCCATTAAGCTATGCCCCAAGCATTTCTTCCTTTGATAACTCACCCCACAATAACAAGCTTGTGCTGTATTTTTTGATACACACATACACACACACATACAAACACACACACTTCTTTTGTGTATTGCTTGTGTTTTCTTGCTTCAGCTAACGTGTTTCTCTAGAACTCACTGTGCCCTCATCTGCTCTGTGGCTCATAGCATCCATGACTCTTTGGGAATGGTTTCTGTTAGCCACAGGGGGAGAGTATGTCTTCTCTTCTCTCCTTTCCAAATGACCATTTCACCTTGTGAAAAGCCTGTCAAATTTTCCAGAAAAGTTAGTCTCTTCACCCACCATGTTCCTACAACTGTCTATTGTATTTAACATCCATGTGTTCACAGGCACTTAGGTCCCTATTGTGGCTACTGTGAGCAGTGCTCCTGCAATAAATACAGGCAATGCGGGCTCTTTGTCCTGGTCCTCTCATTTCCTTGGGTGAGGATGTAGTGGGGGGACTTTGAGATTATGTCACTTCTATTGTCATTTTTGAGGTCTCTCCATAGAGTTTTCTGTAACATTCGTATTAACTTGCTTTACTCCGTTTTTTTTTCTTCCATATTTTGATCAGCTATACCACTACTTGCTGTTTCTTCATAAACCCTGAAAGCAAAAGCCTCCTCCCCATTTCTGTGGACAATGTGGACCTCGTGGGAAATCTTGAGGGAAAGCATTGGTTTGCGTATGGATCACACAGAAAGCTTCGGTCAATGGCTTGTCCTCAGTCTGGGCTCCTATACAGAGGCAGGGATTGATGGCAGCAAGTGAGGTCACCGTGAGCGACTGGTCTTTTCTTTCCTCCTCTGCTCCCCAGTCTCCCTCTACCACGAGTTCCTGCTAGATGTACCATCTTACTGTAGGCTCGAAAATTACAGGCCAAGAAACTGTGTACTAATTCATAAGCCAAACTAAACCTTTAAGTTGATTTCCTCAGACATTTTGTCGCAGTGATGGAAAGTGGATTGACATCGAAAGCAATGGGATATTAGATGACTCCAACATGGCTGCACCTTCAAAAGTCTTCTTCAAGTTGCCTTCTTTGCTTCCAATGTGCTGGGCTCTCGCCACCTCCCCTCCCCCATTTTCCCAGTGATGTCTTCGTTCTCTGTCTCAGATTTCTGGCTGTTAGTTGTGAAGTGTGAACATTTAATATTGCTTTCAGAGTCACCAGAAACTGGTTTATAAGGATAAAGGTTGTTTACTGCTGGGCTCGGTGACATTGGCCTTTAGTCTCCTGCACTTGGGAGGTGGAGGCAGAAAACCTGCCAGCCTGGGGCATATCAAGTAAAAAGTCCTTCAGTTCCACCTTTTTCAGAGGGGAAATGGGGCTGAAAGTAAAGAGGGGTCCAGCTGTCCCTTTGTTGCAGTGTAAAGTTCTAAGAGAGGCTGTGGCCCCTGATGTATGGATCTTGGTGAAACCCATAGAGGTTTCGTTTGTCTTAGAGGAGGTGAAAGGATTTGTCTTAAGTCCTTCCACATCAGGTGGAAGGCACTATTTGAACACCGCTCCCGGCTTGCTGTTGAATCATTCCTACTTTTCACAACTAAGAATGGTTTACCAAACTGACCGGGGAGTTGTGTTCTTCCATGTTGCTCCCCCTCATGACAGCCAGGGCCAGTGGAGCAGGGGACATGGTTAGCATGTGTGTCCTAAAGGGTGAAAGTTCACACTTACCTGTGCTGTCTGTCAGAGTTACTGCCTTCTTCTCTGGGTCCAGAGGGGCTCTGCTGCCTCCAAAGGTAGCAGGCTACAGTGCATCACTGGTATGGGGCACCATCAAGTGATATAGGCTTTATGGTTGCCCAAGGCAGATGCTCAAGTCCACCAAGGCCTGCCCTGTTACTGTTCATGCTCAGCTGTCTCAGAAGCTTTCCAGTGATCCCCTTTGCGTTTCAGGGGCTTAAGATTCCCCTAAAGAGCAGGGTCAGTATTCTTTTGTCATGCATTTCTGCTCTAGCAATTCCACCCTAAGCCATGGCGGAGAGTATTTCTGCTGTCTGAAAAATGAAGAGGGCAGAAGGGGGAGCAGGAGACACCCAGGAGGGAAGTGGGGGTCAAAATGAAGAATGTTACCCAATATACACAGGGTGACATCTGCCCACTATCTAGGATTCTTCCACCCCACTGCCAAAGGCTGTGAAACTTTTGCATCCCAAACCAAGGACTGGGCTGCATGGAGACTCAGGACAGCAGGAGGAACTACGAGGACCCTTTGATGGACTCGTGCTAAGCTATGGCTTTTAATTCTGGACTTGCCATTTTAAATATGCGAAGCAAGCTGTCTATTCTCCTTGTGTTTTATTTGCCCTTGAGAAGAGGTTGAAGGTTCTGACCCCTACTGTTTTTCTGTGCATTGATCAAGGAAGCAAAATGCACGCTTCGTAGCATCCCTCAGCCTTAGTTTTTCCTCTCTGCAGAGTGGGCTTGTGATGCCCACACAGCCCTGTCTGCCGCATGTGGAGAAGCCAATGAGCGAATGAGTAAATATTTGAGATTTTTTTTAAGACCTAATCTTTCTGGACCCAAGGCTATCCTCAAACTTGTAATCTGCTTGCCTCAGCCTTCAAAGTGCTAAGATTCCAGGAATGTACTACCACACTGTGCCCAAGAGCTGAGACTTAAAAGTAGCGTGCTATGTTTTGCGCTTTCTGGAATGTCATTTACCTGGAACACACAATATATATAATCTCTTCTCGGATTCCAGTGTGTGTGTGTGTGTGTGTGTGTGTGTGTGTGTGTGTGTGTGTGTGTACAAGTACTTAGGTACGAGCATGCTGGTGGAGTCTAGAGATTGGCGGTGGTGTAGAGATTTGAAAAAGTAGTGTCTCCACATAATTAGGTATTTGAGTACTCCATCCCCCAGTTGGTAGGGACCTTTGGGAAGGTTGAGGAGGTGTGGCCTTGGGTGAAGGATGCATGTTTCTGGGGGTGGGACTTAAGAGATCAATGTCCTGTCATTTCCAGTTTCCTCTTTGTTTCAAGCTTGTGGCTGAAGATGTGAACTCTCTGCGTCCTGCCCCTGCAGTTGTGCCTGCAGCCTGCTGTCCCCCTTCTACCCCACCAGTGCCCATAAACTGCAAGGCTAACAGATGACCTGTGCAGGGAGGCACAGATTTCAATCGACAAATCTAGAGGACTCAAACCCTCTGGGATTGTAAGCCAAGATAAATGTCCTTCAGTAAGTTGCCTTAGGATGGTGTTTTTCTCATAGCAATGCCTATCTTCCAAGTCACTTTCTTTTTGTTGCTTGTTTTTTTGAAGCAAGCCCACTACTAGCCAAGGCTGGCTTCAAATTCCCTTTGTAGCTGGAGCTGGCCTTGAACTCCTGATTCTCTTGCCTCTGTCTCTCAGGTGCCAGGATGACAGGAATAGATCACCAGGCCCAAGATTATTTTTTGAGAGAGGTGTTTCATTGAACTTCGAGCTCACTGATACCTAAGTTGAGCTGGCCTGCAAGCTCCAGGAATCCTCCTGTCTCTACCACCCCTGCGCTGGGATTACAGGCACACAGCGTGTTTGTTGTCTTGCTTTTTACATGAGTGCTAGTGATCTGAAATCATGCTTCTGTAGCAAGCACTTGTGACTGAGCTATTTCCTCAGCCCCATCAGGAGTTCTGGGTAAGCAAAAGGATGTTTGGAAAAGATTGGGAGGTACAGGTATGTAGGAATAAATAGGTGGAACATAAAGGGTTCTTATGAATGGAACTACTCTATATGGTACTGAGTTGGTGACTACAGAACTCCACATTTGTCTAAGCCTGTAGAATGTAGAGCACCAAGGATGAACCCTCACATAAACTATAGACTCTGAGTGCAGCAACAGTGAGTCAGCGCAAACTCATCAGGAACAACAACTGGGGGGAGGTAGTGTGGATGCCTGAGGTTATGGATGTGCGGGGACAGGGAGCAGGTTACTTGTTGCTTTAGCTCCTATAATGAAATATCTGACAAAGCCACTTGCAGAGAAATTTGTTTTGGCTCACAGATTGAGCATTCAGTAGGCCATTGTGGGAAGACATGGAGGTGGCGGTGTGAGGTGTGAGTGGAGGTGTGAGGTGGGCAGCGTGGAGGTGTGAAGTTTAAGGTTAGTTTCATTACATCTGTTGTCAGGGAGCAGAGAGATAAATGCTATTACTCTGAGTCCTCCTGACGCCCTTTTTATTTAGTCTGTGACCCCTGTGCCTGGGATAGTGTAGCCACACCCAGAGGGGTCTTCTCCCCAGCTAAACCACAGACTTGCCCAGAGATGTGTCTGCAGTGTGACTCTAAATACAGATACGATGCCAATGAAGATTATCACGGGGCAGGGGGCTGTTGTTAAGAAAAAAAATTCTCTGTAACGTCTCAATTTTACTGGGAGCTCTTAAAAATACAAAGCCTGGGGATAGAGTTCAGAGGTAGAGGGCTTGCTTAGCAGGCAGAACGCGCTAGGTTCCATTCCCGGTGCCACGGAAAGTCTTCACAAGTTGAAAAGGGTAACACACAGATGGCAATGGACGTGTGGCGGTTTGAAACATGCTTTCTCCCAGTGTTTTGTGTTCTTGGGGTTTCCCCAGACACTGGTGTGATTACTGATCGCGTACTGACTGGGACGGTGAGACTGTGGGTGCTAATCCAAAAATTAACAGCAGAGGGCAGCCTGTGCCCAAAGATGGCAGCGCTCCCCGCAACAAGCTCCTCCAACGCAGCTGCCAGGGACATTAGCGATGCACAAAATCGGCGGGAGCAGCTCAGGACTGCCGCTAACTTGGGGTCCGTGCATTGAAAATTACCTCCTTGAAAGAATGTACAGCAACAGAGTCATAAAATTAGAACTTAACCCGAACCTATAAAACTCCATGCGGGACTCTAGGTCCTCAAACAATCTGGCTTCCCCTTTGCCCCTCTGACTAAAGAAAGTCTTGTACTCTCCACGGGGGCCAGCCTACTCCTGAGAGATTTTGCTTTGAGGTTTCCTCACACTGGAAGGCTCTTCTCTTAGATATCGGGAGGCTCATTCCTTTACCTGTGTGAGATCTTAAGTCACAGACCTTAAGTCTGACCCCCCCCCCCAATTAACCCATTAACCTCTGTATCTTCATTTGAAAGGCAGCCAGGGCAGTCCTTACCCTTGTTGCTCACACAAGCGTTTTCACTCTGTAACTGAAATAAGCTGCTTAGCCAGAATGCAAACTTCCTAAATCAGAGCCATGCCCAGCCCTTTCATAATTGTTTGCGGAATATAGCTGCATCCCAGCTCTACTTACGAAAGACGTTGACCCTGCAAGGAAGAATATGGTGGAATAGATTGCTATCTCCAATGGGCTCTAGATCCTAGGATTTGGCAGTTTGGGGTGGGCTCAGTTGGGTGTCATTTCTGATGTCTACTGCTTATGCCTCTCCAGTTAGCCACCAGGCCTGCTGAGACACCTTAGTTTCCCTCCACGGGGCTTTTGTCTTCTGGTATTCTGGGTAGGGGTTGTTTACACAGTGGCCTCAGGTTTCCAAACGTGGCAATCCAAGAGCTGTCCAAGTGGCTCAAGTCCCTGTTGGCTAACATCCCTGTGGCCTAAGCTGATCTCCTGACTAACCTGCAGTCCTGGATGGGAGGGGCTACTAAGACACACGCAAAGCAGGTGCATTCAGGAGGAGATTGTCTGGCCCTTTTATTTGCCACATGCCACAGCAAATATGATTCGACTGCTTATAAGAATGGAATAAAAGTCTTTCCATTAGTGCATTAAGGTGCTCTGTTAGTCATTTCACATTATTACAGAAAAAGAAAAAGGTTTATTTAGCAGTTTAGAATCCAAGGTAGGGCAGGTCCTTACTGATTCAGACCCTAGTGACGAGGGCCTGGGCTGTGGTTGCATAACCTCATGTCCAAAACATATGAGGGAGAAATGTCACATTATGAGATGGAAAATCCAGGAAAGAAAGAAGGGCCGGGCTGGACCCCTCTCCATCAACCTGTTCATGAGAATTTTAGGGGCAGGTACTTCATTGACGACCAAAGGACCTCCCACTAAGTCTCAGCTTTTATTATTATTATTATTATTATTATTATTATTATTATGCAGGACCTCACTGTTTAGCCACAGCTAGCCTGGCACTCCCAATCCTCCTGCTTCAGCCTCCCCGGTCCTGGAATTAAGGTATATGTACCACCATACCTACACCTGGGTCCCACCTCTTAAAAATCCCGCTGTATCTTCTCATTCTTCCATCCTGGCAATCAAGCTCCAAACCATAACCCTCGGGGGCCACCCAAGCCATAATCAAATCACAAAAGATGCCCATTTCTTCACTATAACACCAGCTGTGTTTTACCACATTTACAATGCAGATAATGAAAAGCTGTCTTTTATTCGAAAGACATCCTTAAGGTTGCATAATTGGTAATGGGGAGAAGCTGACCTCAGTGTGAGCTCTTACACAGCTGGTTATGCCCACTGCTGTGGGTGGGACATCAACCCCTGGTTTCGACTTGGGGCTGGCCCTGCAATTTGCTTTGGCTGATGGTGTATTAGGAGGTGAACTGCAATCAGAGACTTGAAATAGTCTTGCAGGTTGGTGCTGGCTTTCTCAGGGACTTCTGCCACTGCCATCAGAATGTGTCCACACTAGTGTGCTGGGGATAGACACTTAGAGCTGAGCGGAAGCAACTTAGCTATCCATCAGAGGCCAGTCCAGACGTGCAGAAGCTAACGGATACCCGGGCATGTGGGCAAGTTGCCCAGAATCAGCAGAGCTGCCTGCCTGACCCTTGGCTGACCCAGGTATGTGCACTGATTGCTCCCATCTCACTTGTCTCTCCACGGAGGATCTGTGGTCTCCACAGAGGATCTGTAATCTCCCTAAAGGATTTAAGAGGTCCCACAGGTCTAGATTACAGACCTAGACCCAAGTGGACTTGGGCACTCTACTGGGCCATCCTTCATAGAACTGGTGATCTCTGGTAACATCCCCTCTGATGGGGGAGAGGCTTTTTGGCTCCTTTAGGAAAATCTCATTCTTGCTGATAAGCTAGCTCCATCCAGACCCTGGCATCTGATAGAGAGGGTCATGAACAGCAGAAAAGGAAGCTGGCTTCTGCTGCCCAGAGCCTGCCTGTGGTGATGGATGGGGAGGCCTGGCGGTGGGAGAAGAATGGTGATGTTTATGTTTCCTAAGGCAGGGCATTTCCTCCCAGGGCACAGGGTGAATGGAAACAGGGTCAGAACAAATCACTTTACATTTTCTCCCCCATTATGTGTTCTTCATAAGAAATAACTCTATTCTTGAGACATGATAGGTCTGGGAAACTGCATCAAGGTTACATTCTTGGACAAATTTTCCTTATAATTTTAATTTTTTAATGGAAAACTGAACTCTAAGAGATGAAAAACATTGACCCATTTCCCCATAAAAATGCTCATAAATATGAGATTTTACTTAAAATGTCAGGGGATTTATCATGTCTGTGAAACTCACTTAGGGATCTAGATTGACTCTGGAAGAGTGCGAGAGTTAAAGAGGGAGGGGGGAGAAGGAGAGAGAGTAGGGGTGCTGGCCTGGAGGTCAGAGGACAGCTTTCTAGTGCTGATTCTCTTTGACACCTTTGCATGGGAGATTGGCTCTGGGAACTGAATTCAAGGTCAACAGGCTTGTGGAGCAAGCATTTATCCACTGAGTTATCCTGCAGACCTTTGGTTTTGAATTCTTTTAATTTATTCATTGGCCACCTTCTTCATACTAAAAAAAAAATGTTTGCCAGCGTGGTTGAAGGAAGAGCATGAACTGGTTCTGATGTAACTAACTCACTCTACAATACCAGACACAATTCCTTCCCATGGTGACATCCCTAAGGTCTAACCACCTCCCACTAGGCTCCGCCTCTTAGATCTTCCATACTCTTAATACCACATTGGGAGATCAAGCTTTTAGCACACACTGCCCTCTTGGAGGATGTACTCAAACCACACCAAACACTTTGAACCTTCAAAACCTCTCCTCCCAAACCCTCCCTCCTGTTCCTCCCTCCTTCTTTAACTTTCTCATTCATTTAGAACCAGTCACTCTGATGGTAACTGTTGAACATTTGGACAAGTTACTTAACCCCGCCAAACCTCAGCTTCCTCATTTGGATTCTGTGAGAGCCATCTCTGCCCTCGAAGTCAGAGAGATGCTTAAATGTACTGGTGTCTATGTGTGGTCAGTAAATAATGGGTGAGTTGAAGAGCCCATATGAGGTCCCTATGTCCAGATGCCTCAAATTCATCTCTGAACACACCTATGGCTCAGGCTTCATTGATGGAGTGCATATTTCACTGTAAGGAAGAGCAAGGAAGTTTTACCACCTGTGAGGGGGCCCTAGTGCTGGCCCAGACTCTAGAAGTTCTAAATCTACTTTAGAGACACCTTTCCCCCTTCCCTTGCATCCTCTGGATACCCCCACAGAACAACAATAATCTCCCTAGAACACTGATTCTAGAATGCCAGATTGGCATTCACACTTTTTCTTTAATGCCCATTGATAAGGTCAAACTATTCAGAACTAACAGTAATAACAAAATAAACAACAGTCAAGGTTTTTTGAATCCTAACTGAATAAGTAGAAGCTGATCTGGACTAGCAGGATACTCTTTAGTGACAGGGTCCTAAGGGGAGGGCCAGGGGACTAGAAGGTAAAGAATATAGGAAAGCTTGGAGTCAGGAGGTCCAGTATGAGTTTTATGCCAAACAAATATTATTAAGAAGCATAGCATCTTATCACAACATTTTTAGGGAAAAAACGGAACAGAGTCAGTAGAAAACTATGATACAATGGGACAAAATCAGAAAGAAGCTAATCAAGCAATGTTGCACAAAAAGAACACAGCGATTCTCAAGTGTGTCATTGACCGTGAACACAGGAGCCTTGAGATTGATAACAGTAGCCTCTTAGGGTGGGAAGAGTTCTTGGAATCTGAAGCTGCAGCTCCTCCAAGTGCTGTAGGATAATGCTTTTATACTGTGTAAAGATTTGTCACCCATATTAGTTTAATAAAACAATGATTGGCCAATAGTCAGTCAGGAAGTATAGGCAACATGACCAGACTAAGAGAAATCTAGGAAGAGGAAAGGCAGAGAGTCAGTCACCAGTCAGATGAAGAGGAAGCAAGATGAGAATGCTTTACTGAGAAAAGGTACCATGCCATGTGGCTAAACATAGACAAGAATTATGGGTTAATTTAATATGTAAGAGTTAGTTAGTAATAAGTCTAAGCTGAGAGGTCAAACAGTTTGTAATTAATATAATCCTCTGTGTGTTTCTTTGGGACTGAACAGTTGCAGGACTGGGCAGGACAGAAAGTCTACACCCTAAGCCCTGGCCCCAGGCCATTACTGTCCCTTCCAATTATGCACCTGATTTTAGACAAAGAATTCAATTCCTTCTCCTTACATCTGGCCTGAGGGAAAGTTTAGGACCACCCTTGCTCTCAACAGAGGCAGAGTATTGGGAGCATGGTGTAGTATGTAGGGTGTGCTATTTAAGTGATTGCTGTGAAGATGCTGGTGTTGCTGGTGAAATGATGATGGTAGAGCTGGTGATGACAGTGGAATAATGAATCTCTAAGCACTGAGCTAAGAATAGTGGGCATCAATTTGTTTAATCTTCACAGATATAAAGATTTTTGCTTAACTTTTATAAGTAGAAGAAATTCTGGGTAAGTATCTCCTATAAGTCCTTTCTTTAGTGGGCATGGGTTAGGGATGTTGTGCTAGAATGGGAAAGATAATTTTCATTAGATGATGATACTACTTTTTCATCTAGTGTCTGTCCATCGGTCAACGGCTCACAAAGCATTTTTATTTCAAGGCATCCATTCATTCATTTATCCCAGTATACCTGCAGAGATAGTATTATTGTTTTTGAAATAATGCTCCCCCCTCCAGGTTTCAAGAATCACATCTGTTTCCTAATGGTCTCTGAGTGTTCCTTAGAAGATCTGATGCTGGTTTTCCACTTCCAAAGTTGGGAGAACTTGGGTAGAAGTCCTTTAAAGAAATTCCTTAGAGCTAGATATGGTGGTGCATGCCTTTAATGTCAGCACCTGGGAGGCAGAAGGGGGGCAATTTCTGTGAGTTTGAGGCCAGCCTGGGGTACATAGTGAGTTCCAGGCCAGCCAGAGGTACAGAGTTAGACACTGTCAAAAAAAAAAATCCTTAGGTAAGTTATTGAGTAGCCAGACACAAGAGCAATTGGTCTATGGTCTAGTCACTGTCTTTTTTTTTTTTTTTTTTCCCTCTGTGGTGGTTGTCTCAATTAACTCTGTGGACTAAGGATGCCTGGGGGCACATCTCCAGGAATGAGCAAGAATGCATTTCCATGGACAATTGTCTCAATCCCTCTATATGTTATAATATGACAGCAGTCCTGGGAGGTGGTGAAAGGTAGGAAGTGGGGCATATATAGAGGAAGCAGGTCACTATATGCATGTCTTCACAGGGATCCTAGCCTGTTCTTCTTTCTCTTTGCTTTCCAGCTACTGTGATATGAACAGTTGCCTCTGTCACATGCTCCCAATGCCAAGATATGATGTTTTTCTCAAGCACAAGGCAAACAACCATGGACTGAACCCTCTGAAACCATGAGCCAAAATAAATTTTTTACATTTAAGTCAGTCTTTGTTACAATGATGTGAAGACTGGATAATACAGCCTCTATCTCAGACCTCCTTTTTGGGCTTCAAAGAACCTACTTGTCTTTTTTTCTTGCCTATCTCTGGGAATTTTTATCACATGTCCAACGCTGAGATCCTGATTGCCCAATGCTTCTCTGTCAAGTTATTTATCTTAAAATTTCCATGTTGTCCTCTTTCTCTCTTCCTCTCTCCCCCTCTCTCTCTTTTCTCTCTCAAGATCTATTTTTGTTTTATTTGTCTATTTTGCACACATGTATATGAACCATGTGCATGCAGTGCCCACAGAGACCAGAAGATGGCATTAGATCCCCTGGAACTGGAGGTATAGATAATTCTGTATGGGTTCTGGGAATTGAACCTGGGTCCTCTGCAAGAGCAGTAAGTGTTCTTAACTGCTGAGCCATCTCTCCAGCCTCTCTCTGTTTCCTCTGTCTATCACTAGGTCTTGCTGACCTTGCTCCCAGGTTCATCTGTGCCTTCCCTGTTTCTTGCCCTAGCTTTAGCAACAGTGGTCTTCATCATCCCCTCTTCCAGATCATTTACTGCAGTGATCTCATAAACTTTCCTTGCTTTAATCTTTGCTCTCATTCAAAGGATTTTATGAGTGATCTTTAAAAGAAAGGCATGAGATAATTTCATTTTCCTTTCATTGTTTCCTAAGTGCAAAATATATTACTAAGTCTCATGTCCAAGGGATTTTTGGTTCATTCTTTCTTTATAAACCCTCTCTGTTCATTCCTTTATCTTACTTATGTAGCTTCAAATATCCAGACCTTCTTTTCAAACCATTTCTTTATCAAAGTCCTTGCTGTTCTTTTTCCTTTGATCACTCTTACTCTGGGTTTGAGAAGCCTCTTGCTCTGGGTCTCAGCATGTTGAACATCATCTTCCTGGAGTCTCTTGTCTACAGTCATTCCTTCATTGTCTTCACTAGGAAGTGTTGTTCTCATTTTGTCTCTTTGGCTTTTTGGAATCAATCTGTTCCTGTTCATCCAATCAGATTATGAATGTGATAAGGCTAAAGACTGAGAATGCCAGATGTACAAAATAAACATCAGCAAACTAGGAACAACAACAACAACAAAATCCAAGTCGTTCAGTGAGATTTGCATTTCAGATAAACAATGAATGAGAATTTGGTCTAAGTATAATTCAAGAATGGCACAGGACATACTTTTACAAATTTAACTTAGCATTCTTTATTTTATCTTGCAACCGCACCTCTAGTAACCATTGTAATACTGACTCAGAGGGGTTTAATAAGCATTAGTCCAGTGTGAGGAAGTGTATTCAGAGGAAGCAATGATCTAGGAAAGGAACCTTTCCCCTTTTTAGTCACATTGAAACATCCACCTCCACTATCCTTAGCTCATAGCAATCACTGGTATACTTGCTATTTCTGAAATTTTGTGTTTTTGAGAATGTTACTTAAGTGGAATTATAAAACATGCATCCTTTTGAGAATAGCTTTTTCTTTTGTCCAAAGTAATGCCCTTGAAAGCTGTTTAAATTGTATCAATAGCTTATTGATTTTCATTGCTGAGTGGTACTGTTGAGGGTGTGCATGTAGCACTGTTTGTCTAAGTTTCATAAAATTGTTAAGAATAATTGTGTATAGATTTTCAAGTGGGGATAAATTTTATTTTATTTTTTAAAAATAAACTCCTAGGACTACAATTGCAGGGTCATTCAGGAGGTACATACTTTATTTAAAATTTTTAGTTTATTTTTCTTTTTTATTTATTGTGTGTAGAGGTGCATGTCACATGTGTGTGTGAATATAGAGAACAACTTTTGGTGTTATCCCTCAGGAGTGTTCTACCTCTTTGTTTGAGACACAGTCTGTTTTGGGAACCTGGGCTCTGATGGGGAAAGTTTTGTTAACTAATAATCTTTAAGAGGTGGGTCTTAGTTAAGGCGTGGCTTCATTGGGACCCAGGTAAAAAGGTGTGCACCTCTGTATATGTGCTCTCTGTGCATTTTTCCTGCTGGACATTGCTGTGCTTGGGTTTCTCATTTCCTGTTTCGTGACTTTTTCCCCTTATAATAAATAAAATATAATTGTTTTATCCTTAGCTAGCCTGGTTACTTCTACAGTTGGTGCCAAACATGGGGCTACTAGAGTCTCTGGTGTCTCTGGCCAGCTGCGGACATGCTACCCTTCATTTGGGCATAGATTTTCCCGCACAGCAGCCCTGATTAGCTGCTACTGACTTCTGGGTCTTTTTTTTTTTTTTTTTTTTTTTTTTTTTTTTTTTACTTGCCGATGCTCAGGCAATGCCAAGGGTGTGATAGGCAGAGAGAAGACATGGGAGGCTGAGGTGGCAGAGGCTGAGGAACTTACACCTAGCGCTGCCATTGCCGCTGGGGACAACGTACCCTCTGTCCTGAGCAGAAGGCTCTGCCTTCTTCTGTCGACTGTCTCCTGGGACCTCTGGAAAGTACACAGGAGAAAAAGAGCTGTGGATATCATAAAAATTAATACATATTTGAATAAGAAAAAAAGTGGTTTTGGTCTTTACTCTCTGCATGTTTCCTCATTCCTGAGATAGACAAATATCTTTGCCTTGACTTTGTCAGCAAGAATAACATAGCACAGAGGTTAGGAATACAGACTTCAGAATCTGGCTGCCTGGACTCAGGTCTCAGCACCAATCTCATGTACATTTCATGGACTAAGTTATTTATGTCTTGTGCTCCAGTTGCCTTACCAGCTAACTGGGAAAAGTAAGAGCAGCTACTTCATAAGTTTGCTACAAAGGTGAATGAGTTAGAACAGTATCTGGTACTAGAGAAGTGCTTTTGTTGTGATATTTATGTTAAACCAGATGTACTTAGTGCCATTTAGATGCTTAGTGAAACTTTGATTCTTAGTTTCATGATAACTAAAAGAAATTAAATAGCATTAATTAGAATATATAAAAAGCACCAATCTTCTCTACCTATCTTTTCTGTTCTTTGGAGACAACCATTTTTAACTTGCTGAGTTATGGCATGGCTGTCTGAATGAGAATGGCCACCACAGGCTCATGTTTGTGTACTTAGCCCCCAGTGGTTAAAACTGTTTGGCAAGAGTTGTGTCATGGGGGAACAGGCTTTGAGGTTTCCAAAACCCACGCCATTTTCCACCCCCGCTTCCATTTGTCTCCTTCTTGTGGTTAACGATGCAAGCTCTCAGCTATTGCTCCTGTGCCATGTGTGCCTGCCTGCTGCCATGCTGGGCATGGACTCAGCCTCTGAAACTGTAAGTCTCCAGTAAACTCATCTATAAGTTTTCTTTGTTCGTGGTACTTTGTCACAGCAGTTGAAAAATAACTAAGACAAGTACTTTTTTTTAAAAAAAAGCTTGTAGTTATCTTCCTTATTCATTTATTTGCTTTTGCATATAACACAAAGAGAAGCAGTTGGAAGAATTTTATAACATGGACAGATACAAAAATTGAACATGCAGCACTTTTTAATCTTTAATATTCATAGTGAATTAAGTTATTATTGCCCAATACTACTAAGTGTTTCAAGGCATTGTAAAGTCCATTATATGTACAAATAGTGAAAAGATATGGATATTTGTTTTTATAACAACTACTATTACTACTAGTAAGGCTATTTTCAGTAATATAGAACCAAATATTCTTGACTTGTTGTTTTTAATGCTTGATTTTTCTAATGAAACCAATTTAAAAAGAGAGAAGAAAACACAAACTATTGTTTGTATCCTAGCTTGCAATAACTCCCCCTTTCCTTCCTCAAAAGTACATTGCCCATGCTCCTCCCCCCAGGGCTACACTCTCTTGTATCACTCTGTTTTTACATTAATAACAGAGGTTATCTGCGCGTTATGAAATTGCTTTCTTCCTTTGCCAGACCTGAACATCTATGGACATAGATAGTACACGGTGATGTAATGTGCTCCTGATGTATTGGCTTCAGGTATTATCTGTTTACATCGTGAAATAATGGTGGGTGCTCTGTTCTTCAATACTACTTACCTTCTGTTCTCCAATATGATGAGATGATTCTTTACGCCACCAGCAACTGCTGAGGCAGAAACAAAGCAAAGCTGTGCTCTCGCTATGTTTTTCCCCTGAAAAATTTACTTCTTCCCACTATGCAGGATTGATAATTGTCTTGTTTTATTTTCTTGTATTTGTGCTGCTTGACTTTCTCATAGACACAAAGCATTTACAAGCTTCATCATGCCCTTCACTCTAAACAGCACTCCCCTTAACATCTGGTCTTATATTGCTCTCTGTTATACCACCGCCAAGACAGTAACAAGGCAATTAACCCTTTTCTATTCTTATCCAGCCCAGTACCACTCTTATTGGCAATCATCACCCGCCTGTGCTCACGCTTTTTCCTTTTTTGTCTTTCAATGATTTTGGTCACTTTGCATCCTTTTCCTAGCTATGTTCTTTCTAGGTCACTCATTTGGACTTCTCAATAGTCCATTCAAAGCAGCATTGCAGTTACTCTGTCAGCTTTTGGCTCATTACAGATTAACATGTTGAAGTGTTCTCATTCACATAGGGCACCCCAAAGATAACTTGATCCATGGCCAAAAGGCCACTTGTTGTAATGCATATATGACTGAGACAAAGCTCTGGCGGGGAACAGCAAGCTAAGGGCAGCTGATTATAATGAAAGGCTTAAATAAGGCACAAATGCTTCAGGCATGATAAGAAGCACAGATTGAAAGAATAAATGGTTGATGCAGGAAGAAAAAACTCTCCACGAGCAGAGAAACCTTTCCCACAGCTGTGCTGGTCAAAGTACGGGTGTTAGGAAAGCGGGTTCCGTGTTTTAAGAGCCAGTAGCCCACTTTGTTGACAAGTCATAAGTCAAGAAACAGGCTTAATAAAAAATGCACTGAAAACATCATTTTGACACGAGGCTATAAAGTAGGCACCAAAGGAATGGGGCACAGGGAGGTTTTTTAACATATTATTGGTTGATATGAGATGTTGAACTTGGAAGTCTACATATTTCAGATTTATGAAGCAATGTCTAAGCATTAAGGCCTTGGCTCTGTTCCAAAGTTCCATGTATTATCTAAATGAATCCACTTAGATCAATTGTGTACCCCTTGGCTTTTATTGTGTATTCTGTCTTCATTAATTCCTGTTGAGCAAGAGCTTAAATTACCTCGTCAGATCGACTAGCACCCTTTCCACACCTGGCTTTAACACTGCTGGGTTGGGGCTCTGGGATCCCAGGTTGCTTCGTAAAGTGAGTGTGGATTTTCTATTTGCCGTCTCTTGGGATGTAGTCAATGCTTTCTGGCTTTACATGTGACATTTCCACTCTCATCTTGGGCCCTTTCTGTGATCTATGGAGCTTTGTGGGAATTTTTGCCTTTGTCTTGCTCTGTGAAACTGGCTGGTTGCTGATGTGGGCATCAACAGATATCAACCCTAGTACATATTTTCCCCAACTCATTTTCTCCCCTGCTGCATGAAGGGATTCAAGCAGATCCTCTCATTCACTCTCCACGTGCGTAGTCTAATACTTTCTCTTCTCTTAGTAATGGAACCTAAGGGTGGAAGAGCCTTGTCATGAAACTACATTGAGGACCAGGAAAGACTTTTGATAGAAACACCTTCGTGATTCAGAAGTGTGGTTCCTTTCCACACGCACCCTACTTTAGTCTTCTTGTGCACCGATAACAAAAATAAGCTAGACTAAGCAATTCCTAAAGAATAGAAAGCTGTGTAGGGTGGAAAGTCCTACGTCAAGATTCCTAGGTCAACATATCAGTTTGTGATGAGGACAGTTCTCGACTTCCTTCCCGAGCCCACGGTTGCTGTCCTTACACAGTAAAGGGGAAAGGGTGACAAAGACTAGCTGTCCATCTCAGGATTAATCATATCCACGAGTGTGGCACTCTCATGTCCTATTTTCCAAAGCCCCCTCTCTTCACCAATACTGTTGCCATGGGAATTAAGTTTTGGAGGATATATAAACATTCAAACTACAATACACCTCAGTCTTGAGAATTGCTGAACTTAATTTTCCTTTGCTCTTTTTCAGTCATTCTGTAGGGTAACAACAGGGACCGAAATGATGGCAAGAAGTGGGGGAGGCTGCACATGAAAACCAGCTTGTTGAGCGCTGTAGCAGGAGAAAGCAGGTGGAACTGAGTGCTCTGAGCTCCATGAACTCAGAGGTGGGAACTCGTCTCAGCCAACACCCATTGTCTCTGCACTTCTGGTGTAATCTCCTTCATTTCTTTGAGCACCACAGGCTCACAGGTTAGTCCAAAAGGTGAGACAGAACCATTAAATGTAACCAGCTCCCAACAACTTCAGAAATTCAAGATTTCTTTCTCCTGTAAGAGGGAGTTCAGCCACTCTTTTCCTCCTGCCTGAAAAGCAGACAGTATGTTCTGTCTCTCGGAACCCAGGGGAAATGGGAATAATCTCTCTAGCCTCACTTGGTGTTAGCTGCTTGCTTTCCTCACTGATTTAAGAAGTGGCTTAGCCAAACAGTCACATGATAGACACCCCACTAGCTTTAACTTTACTGTGGATAATACTTCTGATATGTGATCCCCTTGGTAACATTTTGAAAATGGGTCTGGAGACTGCCTTGTCTAGCTCAAATTAGTTGAAGTTACCAACCCTGTCACTTGGGCTGCACAGAAGTGTGTGACATCAAAACTCCATCAATAGATGCTCATGCTCGTGACACCGTCTTCTGAACATGTATCTCATGAAGAACCGTAAGCGCAATTATGCATGCACAGACCCACAGATCATGTCACTTTTCCTTACCTCTAATCACATTTCCCCATGTCTCAGTCCATACTTATTCTACTTCAAATATTCCTGCTCTCTGGGAGGCAGATGTGTGGCTTGCCCATTGTCTGTGGTTCGTGTTCCACAAAGAAGTTCTCTTTTGTCAAATTCACTGCTTCACTGGCTAGCCTATTAAATATAGAGAAAAATGAGCCTGGTTTTGTAGCACCAAAGAAGGATTTCTCCAACCAGATTCCTGTGAGACATCTGCTATTCTTGCTGGTCAAACATCTGTTCTTCATTTTAACAGTATAATCTTTATCTTCCTGGGGGAATCACTCCTTTCTTCCATAATAAGACTGGTTATTATTTTTTTTTAGGTAGTTGTGTGATCTCAGCGAAGCTTCTAGGGATTCCATTCCCTCTGGCTGAAGGTGGTGTTAATTTAGGAAGGCACTGAACCTACTTCTCCAACTAGACCAGGCTACTCTTG
Organism: Alexandromys fortis; assembly: GCF_014885135.2. NCBI lineage: Eukaryota > Metazoa > Chordata > Mammalia > Rodentia > Cricetidae > Alexandromys > Alexandromys fortis. The sequence goes on along the minus strand of NW_026067926.1, from coordinate 1,965,441 downwards.
TAATTGAGATGACTCAAAAACAGACATGTTTTTGTTACTGAGGGGTCCTTCAAGTATAATAAAACTGAGACTGTTGGAAGCCAGGTGGCTTCTATGAAGGGTCTACTTGCTTGATAAAGCACACAAGTTGAGAAAAGCAAAGCCAAGAGATGAAGATAAGTCCAGCTCCTATCACATGAGTCTTGGACTTCTTTGTGCCTGAAATCTGGAGTAGCTACCACTTACTGTATAGATAAGTGAGACCATGACATTGTACTTTTAGACTTAAGTTTGAGTTTTTGCCAGAATCTAAAAAAGTTCCCCATGACTAATTATTTCATTTAAATCCCTCTCTGAATTCTAGACTGTGCGTATTCGCCAAGCTTTGTAGCACATTGCCAGGCGTTTGTTCAAAGTTCTTCCTTCCAAGGACCCTTGTATCTAAACATCTCAACCATGCTATGCCTATGACCCATGCTCTCAGCATTGACAATGCCCTTGGGAATCAGAAACACACTTCACTCATGTTTCTGAAACAGTTGGTCTTTCATGTGTAAGAATTCACGATGCACAACTGGAATTCTGAAAACATGTGGGCTGATACGGAGGTTTATTATCCTACAACATCAGCAGTTCTCAGTTTAGGATGAATTTATGCATGTCACCAAGGAAACAATACTATATGGGAAGTGACTAGGTTTCTAGGTAAGCCCACAAGACTAAACTAACCCACAAAAGAGGTAAATAGCAGTGCAAACCTTTCCCTTCTTCAGAATCAGCCACCCTACTGGATTTCCAGGACATCTTAGCTAATTTTCTATTGTTATGACAAAACTTCATGACCAAGGCAAATTATAAAAGAAAACATTTAATTTGGGGCTCATGATCGCAGAGGTTAGAGTCCGTGACCATCATGCAGGGAGCATGGCAGTAAAAAGGCAGGCATGGTGCCCAGAATTTTTATCCTGAAATATATCCATGAGGCACAGAGAAAGCTATCTGGGAATAGTATGAATCTTTTGAAACCTCAAAGCCTACCCTCATGACACACCTCTTCTAATAAAGTCACACTTCCTAATCTTTCCTAAGCAGTTCCACCAACTGGGAACCAAATATTCAAATATATGAGTCTAGGGGGCCCATTCTCATTCAGACCACCACACTGGGTAACCCAGTCTAAGCTCTACCTGAATGGAGAAGGAGAGGAAGAGAGAGAGGGAGAAGCAGAAGGGGGAGGTGAGAATGAGGAAGGAGACAAACAGGGAGAAGGTAAAACTGTTCCCCATCTGCATTCCTATCAATCTGAGTATGTCTTCTGCCTTCCACTTTTGACTTCAGAATGCCACAGAAAGCCCTGCATTAAATTTTGAGGTCTTAGGGGCTGAGGAGATGGCTTACCTAGTGAAGCTGATTAGATTTAAAGCACACTTCACAATAGATAACTCAAACTCTGTGTTGTAGACCCAGTCAATACCCCCTGGCTAGGATTACATCCTAGGTGAAACTATTAGTTTATTTTGCTGTTCTGATGTGTTGACAAACGTCCTTTAACTATTTATGTTCACACCCACAGATTAGTGCTATTCTCAGTAGTGGTCACAGAAGGTTTTTTTTTTTTTTTTTTTGGCAGGGTCTGTCTGTGACACTTGGCCTGTCTGGAATCCAGTATGTAGATCAGGCTGGCCTTGACCTTCTGCTGCCTACATTCAGAGATTAAAGACTGTGTCATCATGCTTGGCTGAGAAGTTTCTTTTTTACATTGGGCAGCAGTCATTACAGAGATTTGTAACTAGGCAAAATGCTGAGAAGAAATAACCAGTGAGCACTCAGTCCTAAAGTGCACACACATATCACGCCCCCCACAGCTCATGGACCATCACAGAAGAGACAGCAGAAAGAATGGAGAGGCTAAAGGATGGGAGGAGTATTATAGAAGACTGTCTTCTAGACATGACGTGGCGACCATACTCGTGAGCACACAGCCCCTCTGGTTACCTGCATAAGACCTGCACAAGTATGGGTCCCTCAACATTCCTTAGTGAATAGGGAGATGGATTTGAGAGGCCCTATCACTCCCTGAGGATCCCATTTGGCAGTTACTGGGTCCTCAGGAAAGAGTAGCCATTTTCTTCAGTGGTATAGCACTGCTACCTGCCCATCCAGTAAATAGTCACCTAAACGTGTGCATGCAAGAATCCTCATTAAAGTCTGTGGATCATGTATGCACACATAAGCATAACATTACAGTAGGAAGTGAACTTGTCGGAAAGAGAAGTCGATGGAAATGGGAAAAGGGTGAGAGTTATAGGGTATATATGATCAAAACCCATTTGTAACATTGTCAAAGATTAAATACAGAAAAGGGTGAGGGAATTACAGGGGTACATATTATCAAAATGCAATGATAACACTGTCAAAGATTAAAAAATAATTAAAAGTATCATGGACAATGAGTGAGGAGGACAACCAAAGTTGGCCTCCAACCTCGGTGTCTATTTGTACATACATATAACTCCCATCACGTATCCCAGGACCTACAATTTTAGCACTGTCTTCTGCTACAATGATACCATTCACAAGTTCTCTACTGGACATCACACATATCTGTCCATATCTATACAGGAACATGAAAATCAACATATAAAAATATCCTTATGCCCCTTTCCCTCCTCTGCCATTCACGTTCTCGATTAGACAGTACATTGACACATTGACACAACTGTGCAGGATAGAAACCAGTGAACCAAAGAAGGCGTCGACATCCACTTTAGACATTTGCTTATACCAGTCAGTCACTATGTCCCATAGATTCTCACTTTAGATGACGGGCCCACTGGGTTTCGCCCTCCAAACCCCACAATGACATTTTTTTGTTAAGGCTTTCATAGCATCTCATGGGGGTCTCAGCCTTCATCTGTGAAGTAGACTGTTTGCCCTTCTGAGTTCTCTTTAGCTTCAACTAGAAGTTCTATGTATATCCTCTTCATACTTCAGCTAGACAGATCATCCCAGAGCATGAAATATGATCACACCATGTACTGACCAGGTCTTTGTGGCTCTTCTCGAATTTACTCTGAGGTTCTATCACTTTATCTTAACACACACAACTTCTCGCAATCTCTCTCTTGGCAACGTCGCTTTTGCGTTAAATATTTCATGAGCGGATTCACCCATTCAGCATTTAGCAAGTGGGAGGTGCTATTGTTTCTTGGCACCTGGAGTGTCATAGTAAATAGAAGGCAAAGTCTGATGTCATCTGTATCAGAAGACAGTACATTGAGTGCATTGAAGCAAATTCAGAAAGGAGTGAGGAGTGAGAAGAGTGTGGTGCAATTGAAAAGATATAAATAGAATAGTTCATTAAGGAGGTGCTATTTGAACTCAGAATGGCAGAGGCAATGGTGCAAGTCATGTGGATAGAGAAGGAGGCAGCAGATGTAAGGGTCCTAAGATTATATCAAAGGTTATCAGGCTAGAATGACTGGAGCAGAGTTGGGAGGAGAAAGAAAATGGGTCAAGGGAAAATACATGGGGCTTTGCAGACAATACAGTGACCGGGTTCTGTCTTCAGCAAGATGGAAAACCATTAGATTGTTCTGAGCATTAGTTATGTGTGGTGGTATTTTGTTTGTGCTATAACAAATAAAGCTTGCCTGAAGGTCAGAGTGCAGAGCTAAGCCACTAGTTGGCCACAGAGGCCAGGCAATGGTGGGCACACATCTTTAATTCCAGCACTCAGGAGGCAGAGGCAGATGGACCTCTGTGAGTTCAAGGTCAACCTGGGCTAAACTAGATTGATCTAGTCTCAAAGAGAAACAGAGCCAAGTGGTAGTGTCTCACACCTTTAATCTCAGTACTTGGGAGTCACAAGCCTTTACTCCCAGCACTAGGGAGGTGGAGACAGGAAGGGATATGACTGGGCAGAGAGAAGACAGGAGCTCGAGGCATTCATTCTGAGGATCCGTGAAGACAGGATTGTTTCTTTGGTCTGAGGATTCAGTAGAGGTAAAAACTTGTGGTTGACTGCTCTGTTTCTCTGGTCTTTCAGCATTAACTATTTGACTCCAGGTTTTTATTATTAAGACCAATTAGAATTCACGCAGCAGTTATGTACTTTGACTTGGCTTTAAAAATGAGCTACCCATCCCTTAGATTGTGTTGTGTATAACTCCTCCTGCCTTCTTCCCTTAATCCACATCCATCTTCTCTCTGCCAACATGCCCCTCCTTCCTCCTTCTCTTTAAGGACTGTGTGGTAGCACCTCTCTAACCTCCGTGTTTCAGTAATGTTTTCACTATGAGTGTTTGTGGGGTAAGTGAAGGTGACAGAGGCCCCTCTGTCAGAAGGCAGGGAAGCGTGTCCTTCCCTAATAACTCATGGTTTTCAAGTGTGCATTGTCTGCTAGGTCATTCATTAAGTGCTTCTGGTGGGTGATGGTGTTCAGTCCTGCGAAGAACACTGTGATGCTGATTCTATATAAGTTTGTTTTACAGAGGAGGAGACTGATCCCAGGGAGGGGCAGGGAGTATCTAAGAATAAATAGCCGGGGTGAAGGCAGGACGTGAACCATGCAGGCAGAGTCTATGAACCTGGATGTGAGGGAACAACTAATTTCCCATGTGTCAGACTTGGGTTATAATTGCACTCCTACTTATTTGCCAGCCTTGGAACTCGGGGAAGTAACTAAGTCTTGTATACTCAGTTTTCTTATTTGAAGAATGAGATTGTGATCATGTGTAAAGATTAAATGTTATTTGGTTCAGCTCTCAAGTCTCACAGTGAGACAGCTATCAGATCCTAGCCATTCCACATCTGTCTGTATTTTGAAATAAAATACAGGAGCATCAAATATGTCACATAGGAAGTTCTCTCTTTCCCTCCCTCCCTCCCTCCCTCCCTCCCTCCCTCCCTCCCTCTTTCCCTCCCTCCCTCCATGTCTCTCTGTTTATATGTTCACATGTGTGTGCACATGAGTGTACAGAGCAGAGGTCAACATCAGGTATCTTCAATTCTCTTCACCTTAGTTTTTAAGATAGATCCTCCCACTGAACCTGAAGCTCATGGATTTGGTTAGACAGTGCACTGGTTGGTACTTTTCAACACAAGAACTATCTGGGAAGAAGAAGAATTGAGAGAATGTTTCCATTAGATTGCCTGTAGGGAGTCTGTAGGGCATTTCTTGATTAATGATTGATGTGTGAGGGCCAAGTCAACTGTGAGAAGAACCACCCCTAGATGGGTGGTTCTGGGGTGTATAAGGAAGCTGGTAGAACAGTCAAAGAGACCAGGCCAGTAAGCAGAATTCCTCCAGAGCATCTGCTTCAGTTTCTGCCTCGGGTTCTTTCTGTGACCTCATTTCAAGATGAACTGTAAGCTGTGAAATAAGATAAGACCTTTCCTTCTAAGGTTACTTCAGTCTTGGTGTTTACCACAATAGAGACCTAAAACAGCATGAGTGGTCACTGAAGTCTTCCTGCCTCTGCCTTCCCAGTTCTGAAAGTATAGGTGGTGTGTGCCTTGGTGCCTGGCTTTTTTCCTGTTTTTTTTTTTTTTTCAGATTATGGAAACTGAATTGAGGTTATTATGCTTTTGTGGCAAACCTGTTACCAAGCAGTCTAGCTCTCCACCACTAGTGGTTTCTTTTTTCTTTCTTTGTTTCTTTCTTTGTTCATTCTTTCTTTCCTTCCATCCTTTCATTTATTTTTTTTGACAGAATCTCACCATCTCACTATGCAGTTCCTCAGCCCCTGCACTGGTTGGTTTTGCATGTCAACTTGACACCAGTTAGCATCATCAGAGAAGGGACCCTCAGTTGAGAAGATGCCTCAGTGGGATCCAGCTGTAAGGTATTTTCTCATTTAGTAATCAGTGGGGGAGGGCCCAGTCAATTGTGGGAAGTGCCATCTCTAAACTGTAAGTCCTGGGTTCTAAACGAAGGTGAGCTGACAAGCCATAGGAAGCAAGTCACTAGGCAGCCCCTCTCCATGGCCTCTGCATCAGCACCTGCCTCCAGGTTCCTGCCCTAGTTTTTGTTCCTGTCCTGACTTCCTTCAGTGGTGAACAGCAATGCTGAAGTGTAAGTCTAATAACTTACCTCCCCAACTTGCTTTATGCTCATGGTGCTTTGTCACAGCAATAGAAACCCTAACTAGGACAAATTGGTACCAGGAATAGGGTATTGCTGTGACAGACCTGGCCATGTTTTGGGGAGGACTGTGGAAGGACTTTGGATCTTTGGGCTAGAATAATCATTGGGTATTAATAACTCTGTGGGATATTCTTTAGGAACTTGGATGATAAGAATGTTAAGAGTATTGCAGAAGATGAAAGCCTGGCTTGTAAGTTTCAGAGGGAAGTTTAAAGACTCTATTGGGCCATTTTCTATTTTGAATTAAGATTTTGTGGTTCTGGTTAGCTGGAGCTGAAGAATCAGCTGTGATGAATAAGATACCAGAGCTACCGAAGTGAAACCTTTATGTTACTGGGACAATTGATGCTGATCGGCTGTAGCTAAGAAATTAGTGGTGAATAAGAAGAGACCAGCATCACTGAGGTGAACTCTTCTGGGAAGTGTTTCCTGAGAACATAGAGAAGCTGTGTTCCAGAGGTGGCCAAGGTGGCCAAGCTCCTAATGCTGGGAGCTGGACTTGGTAATGTGGAAGAGTCACCCAGGTGGTACTGGTTTTGACGGCATGATGGGGTCATGGACAGCAGCTGAGGCTTGGCATTATGGGAAGCTAAGAGCGGCCATTGGTGAAGGTACAGCCTCTGGGGCAGTTGAATGCCCAGACTGAAGAACTCATGCAAAGAAACTGAGGCCTGGCATCATGAAGAGAGCCTATGAGAGGCTACTGATGAGAGTGCAGGCTAGTTTTAGTAAAGACACCAGCATTTTGGTGATGCCAATACCATGGATGACCACCACGAACAGCAGCAGCAGTGGAGTGGAGCCAGTCAGAGCCTAGAAGACAAGCTGTGTGTGCTGCAGAGGGCAGAGCTGGAGAAGTGACCTAAGCCCGTCGCAAGAGTCCAGAAGATTGTGAGTGGAGTCCAGATAACTTGACATTGAGTTATTTATACTGTTGGAGTTTGGTTTTTATTGGTTAAGATTGTGATGATGCCCTGGGTCTTCTCTCTTGAAGAAAGTAATTTTTATTTTTAAAGGAGCCCACAGGTGAAAGACTTGAACTTTTAAGAGTTTGAACATTTTAAAGGGACTGAAATTTTAAAGACTGAATTTGTAAAGACCGGGACTTTTTAAAATAAATAATGATTGTAGTGTGAGATCTATAATGATTGTAGTGTGAGATTGTAGTGAGAGATCTTGGGGATGAGTAAGAAGGAAGAGTTGTGCCTTACTAGTGATCCAGTCCTGTAAGAAAGGGACTTAGATATATGGTCAGGGACTCTTAGAATCTTGGGATTCTACTGTAAACCCTTGTCAGTTATGCAGACAAAAATAAATCCTAAATATAATAACTAATAGTTAACTGACCATGGCTATAAACACTGAAAAAAATCCTCAAGCTCAATCCCTTGACACATTTGAGCATATGAAGAGTTTTATAGAGTTTGGGTTAATGGTTAGCATTTAATTTGCTTCTAATTGTGCTGCTAGGACTTGGGAGAATGTTTATTCTCATAATATACTGGAGGTTATGCTCAAGGGAGTTCAGATCTCATAGTTTAAACTTCAAAACATCTCTAAGTTAAGTCCTCACTGGAGAGTGTCTGTAAGTTCCACAAGAAGTTTCAGTGACTTGCTTTAATGTATTGATGAGAAGGGATCGCTTCACTTCTTGTCTTAGGGTTTCTATTGTTGCCACAAAACACCATGAACATAAAGCAAGTTGGGGAGGACAGGGTTTATTTGGCTCACACTTCAGCATTGCTGTTCATCACTGGAGGAAGTCAGGACAGGAACTCAAACAGGGCAGGATCCTGGAGGCAGGAGCTGATGCAGAGGCCATCCGAGGGGTACTGCTTACTGGCTTGCTTCCCCTGGCTTGCTCAACCCACCTTCTTTTAAAACCCAGGACCATAAGCTTAGGGATGGCACTTTCCACAATGGGCTGGGCCATCACACATTGATCACTGAGAAAATGCCTTACAGTTGGATCTCACTGAGGCATTTCCCCAAAGGCTCTTTCCTTTGATGAGTCTAGCTATTGTCAAGTTGACACACAAAACCAGCCAGTACACTTTTTAATTTGTTGTTAATGCCCATAGCATCCTGCTCAGTTTGCATTCTCCATGCCTTTTCTTTTAAAAAAAGAATACTTCACCTCTCCCCTGTCAAGTTTTCCCTTGCCTTCTTATATTTTTCCTTCCTCCTTGCTTCTGTCTCTCCCTTCCTCTTCCCTCCCTTCCTCTCTCTGTCCCTCCCTCCCTTTCTTCTTTCTTCACTCCTTTTCTTCCTTCCTCTGTCTGTCCCTTATTTTTATCCTCCTCTCCCTCCCTTCTTTCTCTTGAGTCCCTCTCTCCTTCCCTTCTTCCTTCTCTCTCTTTCCCTCCTTTCTTTCCCTCTTCCCTCTCCTCTTTTCTGTCTCTCACTTTATCCCTCCTCTTCCTTTAACTCTCTTTTCTGACACAAGACTCCATGCAGGTTGGTCTGGACTCACTGTGTAGTGTAGAGAGCTGCGTGGAGCGCACCTGAGGGTGCTGGCTCCCGCCCTCCGCGATCCCGAAAGCGAGTGCTCTCTGTGATAACACAATGATTGTCAGCTGCTTGCATGTGCGTGAACCTATGGGCAGTGCCCACCTGACAATCCGGGTTTGGCAGCCTGTGCCTTTTTAAGGGCTGGGAGAGATTTGCCCAGAGAGAGAGAGAGAGAGAGAGAGAGAAAGAGAGAGAGAGAGAGAGAGAGAGAGAGAGAGAGAGAGAGAGAGAGAGAAGGAGAAAGAGAAAGATTGCTGTGAATAAAGTCCTGAATAAAACTGCAGTGAGAAGAGCTCCGGGTGTCGCGTCATCCTTGCCGGTCGAGGGTGGATGTGACAGTGTAGTCCCTGACTTTAGACTCATAATCTTCTAACATTAACCCCCTAGTGCTGGGATTACAATTACATGTCACCATGCCTGGTTCAAGGTACCTTTTCAAGCAAGCTGGAGAAAGATACAAAGTAGATTCTCATAAGATCCCCTTCCAACGACTGCACTGAATTCACCCAGCAACTATATATTTGTGGGCCATACTAGGTGTTGGGCATTGTAGTTGGGCAGACCCTTGGGGCAACTGATTTACTACTGTGCTGCTGCGGTAATAGATGTTCTTAAAAACACACTACACACTCACATTTTCTTAAAAACACACTCACATTTTCTCAGGCTTTCTACCACACACTGTAGCCTGTCAGCACAGTACATCACACAGTTGGTACCCTTGTGATTTCGTGGCTGATTGGGAAAAGACCAAAACTGATTGGACATATAGTTGTTCCTGACTGTATAGTGACTATGCTTAATCCTAAGGTTGAAAAATTCTAAGTTGAACGACAGTAAATCAAGGACTGTCTATACATTGACTTTCTCAAGAGTAGTACTTGAGAAGTTAAAAATGAATCGTGAAGTCTCTGTAGCTACCTCAAGCTTTTTAAAAAGTCATATACCAAAGCTTATGCTTATCCTTTTCAAATGTGTGTTCGCCGCCTACATTGTTGTACATCAGGGGAAGAGGCAGAATGTGTGGTCCACGTTCACAGATAACTTGCACTGTCTGCTCTATACCCATCATCACTTCCTGCCCAGACCCAGACATCAGAGACAGATCTGGTGGAAGTCATGCTGAAGTCAGAGTGGTTCCAGTCTCTCATGTGCCGAAGCAGCAGCCAGCCTTCTTCATTTGTGTCTTGTCTAGGAGAAATTCCCCAGGAGTTTCCTTCCTCTCCTTGCTCAAAGGGGAAGGTTATTGAAGAAGCTGGCTTCTTGCCAAGTCCTCTGGAAAATGTCTATTTACTGAGCTTCATGAAGAGACGTCCATGATTGACTAATGATGCTTGAGTTCTTGACTCTCATCTGTAGGGGATGCCTCTTTCATTTGCCACCTGAAAAGCTGCAATTACCAAAATTGCTTATAATGCTTCTCCTTTAGGAGCTCACATTAGGGATCCCTTCAGGAGGATTCATTGATGCATTCATGCATGCATACGTTCATTCACTTCTCTCCCCATGGCCCTTTAAGTGAGCACTCCTCAACCTGGAGCCTGTCTACTAAAAGAGACAACTAATAGATTTTGATGTTCAAGATCCCCCGGGATGGACTCAGCGGTGTTCTGGGAAATATTTGACAATTAACTTACTGAAAAAAAAAAAAAAAAGAAAAACTTCTTATTGTCATGTTTGCTGCTTTCTCTGGTATAAATACTCCCAACATGGTCAACTCGAAAGTAACAGTATTGTGTCACCGAAGGCATGCATAGTGCTCTCATTAGCCATAGGAGCCAGGTCTATGCACCAAATCTCTACCCTCTCCTCTAGCACAGACTGACCATCTGCAGCTCACACAAGAGGAGATGGTGGGTAGAGTGAAGACGACATTCACAACTGAGAAGCATCCCAGGAATTATGAAGTGTGAGGACACTGGTCCGTGTCAAGGGCATGCCTATGTTTGAACCCCAACACTACCCTCCCCATTGCATTACCCTTACCTATTCATTATCTTGCATCTCCTGTCCTCTCACCTTTAGGGCAACAGTCCTCATTGGGTTACCCTTTGCTTAAGTAGACTTGTATTTGTGAAGTTCTTAGAATACTGTCACTCACACAGTTACATGTTGTACAAATGTTTGTTGAATAAAGAAGACTGATGCTACAAATATTTACCGAGTAGCTCAGCTGGGTCAAGCACACGTATCAGGCACTGTGGGTATGTCAGGGACAAGCAGTGACTCTCCTCTTAGGGATTCACAGTGTGAGTGAGGCATGGTGGCATACACAGAGGCAGGAGGTTGTGAGTCCAAGGCCTTCTTAGGCAGTCTGGAGAGTTCGAGACTAGCCCGAGGCTTCAAAGCAGGACTGTCGTGAAAGTAGGGGTGGTAGGAAATACAACATATAGACTGCCTGATAGAAAGCAACAATAATCTCTCTTACAGTTTCATTGTACAAGCCTTTCGCTTCATTAGTTAGAGTTAGTCCAATATATTTTATTTTTTTTACTAATTAAAAGTTATTTGGGCAGTGGTGGCACATATGCTTGGGAGGCAGAGGCAGACACATCTCTGTGAGTTTGAGGCCAGCCTGCTCTACACAGAGAGAGAGTTCTAGGAAAGTTAGGGCTATACAGAGAAACTGTGTCTTAAAAAAACAAAAACCAAATCAACCAACCAACCAACCAAAATATATTTGGGGGCTGGAGAGATGGTACTCTTCCAGAGGACCCTGGTTCAATTCCCAGCACGTGGCAGCTCACAACTGTCTGTAATTCCATTTCTAGGTATCTGACACCTTCATACATACATAAATACAGGCAAATCACCCATGCACTTAAAATAAAAATAAATGTTATTAAAATTTATTTTATGTGTGTTTTGTTTGCATGTATGTCTGTGTACTACATGTGTTCTTGTTATCTGTAGAGGTCAGAAGAGGGCATCGGATCCCTTTGAATTGGACTTACGGATGGTTGTAAACCACCATATGGATGCTGGAAATGGAACACAGGTCCTCTGCAAGAGCAAGTACTCTTAACCACTGAGCCATATCTCTAGCCCCAATATACTTATTTTTTAAAGGCTATTATGAATGGTATTCTTTCTCTGATTTCTTTCTTGGTATGTTTTGTTGTTGATTTATAGGAAATCTATTGATTTTTGTATGTTAATTTTGTATTCTAATACTGTACTGTGTTTATCAGCTGTAGTCGTTTCCTGGTGGAGTCTTTAGAGTCTTTTAAGTATAGAATCATCGTATCCATCTGCAAATAAGGATACTTTGGCAGTTTTCTTTCCTATTTATATCCCCTTTCTCTTATCTTATTGCTGTGGTTAAGACTTTAAGCCCTTTATTGAACATGAATGGAGAAACTGAATATCCTTGTCTTGTTCCTGATTTTAGCACAAATGATTTGAGTTGTTCTACATTTAGTGTATTGCCTTTATTTAGTATTGCAGCAGATGTCAACTAACACAGAGAACCACAACTGGTCAAAGAGCAGAGAATGACAGACTGTAGGATTATCGGCCCTGGATGGGTCTTCTGTATCAGACACTCTCCTGGCAAGGCTCAGAGATCATCTAAGATGGGGTAGAGAGAGTGTAAGAACCAGAGGCAGTGCATGCCTACAAGAGACCAATAGTTTCTAGATCCAACAGCACAGTTACACATATGGACTCATAGTGACTGTGACAGCATGCACGAGGACTGCACAAGGCCAAGCTAGACAGCATCTCGGACTCAGGGGAGGGACCCAGGCACAGAATCCCACCACAGGCCAAGGAGCTATTGATAACTGATAGCAGCTGGGAGAGGGGGAGTCAGTTCTCTGTAGGAGTATGGCCTCTCTTAGGTTGAGCACATGCCCCTGGATAGCCACACAGCCAGGAGAACATGCGCAGCACAAATTAGATTTTTTTTTTATACAAAACGACGACATAAAGTTGGGTAGATAGGGAAGGGGGTTGGAGCTGATGCCGTCAAAACATTGTAAGAAATTATCTTAGATCTAATAAAGAATTAACAAAATGATAATAGCTAACTGCAAATTATATGGCAGAAAAAGGATAATCCTTTATATTTATTACTTAATCTTACCTGTTCATCACTTCAGAGACACCCTTATATGTAAAATTTGCATTAAAAGTTTATTAGTAAAATAACCAAACATTACAAATATTTGGCAATTTCTATTTCTTTTACAAGATACAGGCTATCTTTTGCTGCCTGTTTTTGAATGTTATATTCGTATTTAAATTAAGATTTCTAGGCTTTGTAATATGGAGACATATTTAAATAAACCCAGAGACAGTGTTATAATGTACTGTTACACACCCAGAGACAGTGTTATAATGAACCGTTATATACCTACCACTCATGGCCACCAATTGTCGACATAGACCACCTTTAATTAATTAATTTATGTGCCTGCTCATTTTCTCCAGTTAGATTGTTGAAAAGGTTCTAGACATCATGAAATTCCATCTATATTACAGAGAAGTCAAACGAGCCTTGGAGAGTTGAAATTAGTTGATTAAAAATCACACAGATAGTAAGTAGAAAAACTGAGACCTGAACCCTGGGCTATTTTATTCCAAAGTCCACACTTTTCACCAGAAAGCTAACTTTTAAGGCATGTTGCAAGTGTCCTAAATAAATACAGAAGCTCAGAAAGGAATGCAGGAGAGCTATGCAAAATAAATGGGCTTGCAGGCTATGCTAAGTCAGCCTTGTGTTATGCTAATAAAAGAGTGAAGGCGATTAGTGTAAAGAGAGAAAAGGTTTATTAGAAAGTAGTTCTGGAGCCTCTAGTTAACGCCATGTGTCAACCCTGCTGAGAGCCCTGAGTGGCAGTGACAGAAAGTGTGTGGCAGAGGAAATGATGAACCTTGAATCAGAAAGCACAAAGTGAGAAAGGATAGGTGTGGTTGGAGTGCCTTTCACGGCTTATCTCCTTCAACCGAAAACCCTCTGACTTGACAGTGCCACCACCAACCAATAGCAGTTTCTAGGGTCCAAGTCTTTAACACGTGGGCCTCTGGGGGACATTGAATATCCAGACTGTAGCATGAGGGGGAGGTTGTCCAGAGCAGTGTGAAGCCTGCGGTGAGACCCGGAGAAGGTTACTGAAGGGGTTGGGAGGTAACTCATTCAGATCCATCTGGGAGAGAGGATTGCTCACAAGGCTAATTCCTGAAGTTGGGGGCTCTGGGAACATTTTTTTTTTAAAGACAGGGATCTCACTATGTAACTCTGCCTGGCCTGGAACTCATTATGTAGACCAAACTGGCCTTGGACACAGAGTTCTTCCTGCCTCTGTATCCCGAGTTCTGAGTTAAAGGCTGTACCATCATGTGTGATTCTGGTCTATTGTAAAGAATCCCCTGTGATTCCCATCTTATATTGTCCCATATAGTCTGAGAACCCAGCTGAGCTGTTAGCTGTTATTCAGCAGTTTTATCTTCATATCACAGTGACTGCTCAGATCACTTCAGAATGAAGTCCCCAGAAAGCCCAGTGATTTTCCAGGTCATTATTAGTCCCTCAGTTTTTCAGGCACCTCAAACTGTAAAGAAAGACTCATTTCAGTAAATATATATAAACTTTAGACTTCAGTTAAAGGTCTTTGAGAGGTGAAAACCCCTCTTCCTGTGTGATGGTGTGCTTTGAGCTGGTAGCTCCCTGTCGGAATCGAATTTATATTTTTGCTTTCTGTTGCAACCCAAAGCCTCTTGGGAATGAGAGGGTTTATTTAGCTTACATATCCTGATCACTGTCCATCACTGAGAGAAGCCAAGGCTGTGACTTGAGCAGGGCAGGAACCTGGAGGTAGGAACTGAATCAAACAGAGACCATGAAGTAGTGCTGCTTACTGGCTTACTCCCAGGGCTTGCTCAGATCTTTCTTTCTTTCTTTCTTTCTTTCTTTCTTTCTTTCTTTCTTTCTTTCTTTCTTCCTTTCCTTTCTTTTTTTTTTAAAACTTTATCTTTTAATTATTCTTTGTGTCCTTCAGCTCCCATCCCCCCCCCCCAATAAAACAAAACAAAATATAAGAGAAAAAAGAAGGGAATATCTCATACGGAAGCTGTAGTGTTACATAGTGAGTCATGTAGTAAACCCCTGCTGGGGGAGAATGCTCTTGTACACTGTAAAGATTTGTCACTCGTATTAGTTTAATAAGATGTTGATTGGCCAGTAGCCAGGCAGGAAGTATACCTGGGGCAACCAGACTAAGAGAATTATGGGAAGAAGAAAGGCGGAGAGGTGGTCATCATCCAGATACAGGAAGCAAGATGAGAATGCCTCACTGAGATAAGGTACTAAGCCATGTGGTTAAACATAGACAAGAATTGTGGGTTAATTTAAGTAATAAGAGCTAGTTAATAATAAGCCTGAGTTAATAGGTCAAACAGTTATAATTAATGTAAGCCTTTGTGTGTTTCTTTGGGACTGAATGGCTACAAGACTGGGCGGGATGGAAACTTTATCTACAAACCCCTTTATCCATACATTTTTACATGTAAGCATTCATCACAAAGACCCATTGGTCTGATTCAAGGCCCCTGGTCTCTTCTGCACTGTTGATGCTGGGCCCTCACTGGGACTCTTCCTGGACATCCTGTTGCTGCTTTGTGTCATGGATGTTCTGTAACTCTGGGTCCACAGGACTGTCCCACCCTCCACCTGTGCTCCAGCAGATCACAGATGGGGTGGATATTGGGGTGGGCCAACACATTACCCTGGTTCTGGGCCTGGGTAGTTGCAGGGTCAATCAGTCCTCCGGTTCTCCCTTTACTTTGCCACCAGGGTGAACTCTCCACCATTGCCCTGGCTAGTTCACCCCTTGCATTGACAAGCATGGGGTGGAACCAGTCAGTTCTCTGGCTTTCATGTCCTGAGGGTTGTTTCTCCCACACCTACACCTTCAGGGCCAGCTCTACAGTGTTGCTGTGGTGAGATGTACGTGGTGAGGTGTAGGAGTCACTCTCCCGAGTGCTGCAGGTGATGAGGGGCAGGAACAGCTCTCCTGCTCTTACGACCTCAGGGTCAGTTCTTCCACCTGCCTCAGGTGTTGATGGGTGGGAGCATCTCCCCCATCCCTGCTACCACATGACGTATGAGTAATGGGACAGATTTCCCAGGCTTACAACATTGCTCACCCACACGTACTCTGCCAACAGGCTCAACTCTACTGTGCTGCCCATAAGAGGTGTAGGGCCCAGATTTATTTCCTATACAACCCAGGCCCACCTTCCCAGGGGTAGGACCACTTGTAATGGGTTGGCCCCTCCCACATTAATCATTAATAAAGAAAATGCCCTACCGACTTGCCCAGAGGTCAATTTGATGAAGACATTGTCTCAGTTGGGGTTCCCTCTTCTCAGATGATTCTAGCTTGTGGCGCGCGCGCGCGCGCACACACACACACACACACTACTAAGCAGGACAGAGGAGGCTTGGAGATCCACTTCTCACTTTTTTGATTCAGGTTTCTCTTCTCGCCTCACTCATCAGCTGCCTCCAAACTTTCCAGAGCTTCCCCAGAGGATGAAAAAGTAGGAGAATCTGGAGAGTACATTAATTCAGTTGTCCAATACCTGCACTGGTCTAATGTATTTGCCCCATTGCTTAACTTTTATTTAATTGTATATTTAACTATAGGAAAGATTTCTTGAAACTTACAAGCTCTCAGGCCATCAGCCTGAGAGTTCAGAATATATATCTACTCAACATCTCTTAGTGAGTTAGCCTTACTCATTCCAGATCCTGCAGTCAGTTCTGGGTTGTTTGGTGCCAGTCCTCTGTTTGTTTCACCTCCCACCTCTCCTTCATGCTGTTTGCCTCAACGATTTGATTGTCTAGACTGATCAGTGTGGTTCCCTTAGCGCAATCACTGTGCTCCAGCTGTGAGCGCAGACTTTGATTACAGGGGACTTAGTGCAGGAACACACTAGATAGCTAAGTTTCCTGTAGGAAGTGCTTAGGTTTTAGAAATTTGGGCTTAGATATTGCTCTAATTAATGCTGTGTAGTGAATACTTGCAAAACTTAGCCATTAGACAATAATCCCTTATTGGTCTGTGAAAAAACGAGTGGGTATATTGGGCTCAGCTCTACTTGGCCTCAGGTGGGTCCCACTGTCTCTCAGCCTGGGCCAGCAACCCCAGAGTGAATTTGTCAGCCATATGGCATGAATTCAAGAGGTCAAAGCAAACCAAGGAAGTTCAAATACAGCCTCTGATTGACTCGTCTCATTTATATTCAATTGGTCAAAGCTAATCACAGGCTATGCCCAACATGAATGAGACGAGGCATGTAATTCTTTTACATGGAGGAAGTGGAGGTTGATCAGTGATCTCATCAACAACAGCTGGTCACTTCAGCTGAGCCCAGTGGTCTTGGATGTCATGAATGAGAAAGAAAGGGATGGGGTAGATGACCGAAGAGAAAGAGAAGGGCTGCATCCTTTGAGCCTTCTTGGTCTTGCTAAAGGTGTTGGGTCCTATCTAAGAGGCATGCAAAACAATTGGAAGTATTTAAACATGGACATTTGCATATCAATTTACTTAAAGAAGATCCTGTGTAAAGGGTAGGTGGGTAGAAGGAAAAAAAGCAAAGACACAGAGCAGTTAAAGCTGCTCCGGTAAGTTCCGATGGTTTGGGCAGGTGGTAGCAGAACAGAGGTTCACTGGTTTGAGGTGTGTTTTCAGTGTGGTTATGTTTGTTCAGGAGTTGAACATGAGTCTGAGAAGGTCTGAAGGATGACCTTGGACCCCCAACACCTGTGGCAGATGAATTGTGATAGGAGGATCCAGTGAAGGGACTTATTTGAAGAAGTGGATTAAAAGTTTGGTTTGAGCATTCCAAACTCCATATGCGTATGGGACAATACTCATAAAACATCTTCGGATAAGCCTAACAGGCAACATGCCGGGTCTATATGAACGAAACTATAAACCTCTACTGAGGGCCGTAAAAGGAGATTTGAATCAATGGGGTGTCAAACTTTGCACCTGGGTGAGAAGACGCCAGCTGTAAAGACGTCAGCTCCCCCTAAATAAATCTATACATTCAATGTGGTTTCAACTCAAACCTCAATACCGCTTTGTCCTTAAGACTTGGAGCAATTACCAGGAATGTTCTCTGAAATAAGAATAATGAGAACTTATTCTGCATCATATATTACGGCGAGTTATAAAACAATGAAATTTACAGCAGCCGCAGCTGGAGGGATAGACGGATAGATCAATGGCACGGAACAACGTGTAGCAGTCCACCCAAGGATGGATGAGGATTTAGTACGTTACAAAGAGAGCACAGGGGTGGGGGAGAAGAGACCGATTATTCAGTAAGTGGTTTAAGGACCGTTTGGAGAAGCATTTGTACATCATTTGTGGGGCACTGCCTCTCCCTTTATGTCAGTTGTACACTGCTCTGTAGTTTCATTCTAGAATAGTTCAATAAGCTATATTCATATTAAGAGGCCAGTACGTTGGCTCAGTGGAAAAGGGTGCTTGCTGCCAAGATGATGACCTGAGTTCTATCCCTAGGACCCACATGATAGAAAAAGAACTGACTCCCATGAGTTCTATTATGACCTCTACAGACATGCTTGTGTACATGTTCACATGCACACACACACACATACATACAAATAAACAGACTTTTAAATGTTATATTCACCTTGATTTATTTTTAGGGTTTTCTGGTTTTCTTACAAACAATAGCTTTAGAAGATGTTTAGTTGCTAGAGAGATGGGTGTGTGATTAAGATCACTGGCTGCTCTTCCAGAGGACTGGTGTCTGATTTCCAGTACCTACATGGAGGCTCATAGCTATCTGCAACTCCAGTTCCAGAGGATGTGATGCCCTCTGCTGGCCATTGCACACACGGTGCAATACATACAAGCAGGCAAAACTTCCAAACACATACAATGGCAATAAAAAATTTAGAAAAGAAAACGTTTACATACCATCCTTAGGCAAATGTGTGAATACCTTTCTAGGATAGATTCTGAAGAATGGATTTGTTTGGAAAGTATGTACTTACAAAATGTTTCTAAATGTTCCTTTGAAATTGTATACGGGATCAACCTACCCATGGACCCAGCAATACCACTCTTGGGAATATACCCAAGAGAGGCCTTATCATACAACAAAAGTATATGCTCTACTATGTTCATAGCAGCATTGTTTGTAATAGCCAGAACCTGGAAACAACCTAGATGCCCTTCAAATGAAGAATGGATGAAGAAAGTATGGAATATATACATATTAGAGTACTACTCAGCAGTAAAAAACAAGGACTTCTTGAAGTTTGCAGGCAAATGGATGGAAATAGAAAACACTATCCTGAATGAGGTAAGCCAGACCCAAAAAGAGGAACATGGGATGTACTCACTCATATTTGGTTTCTAGCCATAAATAAAGGACATTGAGCCTATAATTCGGGTTCTTAGAGAAGCTAAATAAGAAGGAGAACCCAAAGAAAAACACATAGGCATCCTCCTGAATATTAACCTTCATCAGGCGATGAAAGGAGACAGAGACAGAGAACCACATTGGAGCACCGGACTGAAATCTCAAGGTCCAAATCAGGAGCAGAAGGAGAGCGAGCACGAGCAAGGAACTCAGGACCGCGAGGGGGGCACCCACACACTGAGACAATGGGGATGTGCTATCGGGAACTCACCAAGGCCAGCTGGCCTGGGTCTGAAAAAGCCTGGGTTAAAACCGGTCTCGCTGAACATAGCAGACAATGAGGACTACTGAGACCCCAAGAACAATGGCAATGGGTTTTTGATCCTACTGCACCTATTGGTTTTGTGGGAGCCTAGGCAGTTTGGATGCTCACCTTACTAGACCTGGATGGAGGTGGGTGGTCCTTGGACTTCCCACAGGGCAGGGAACCCTGATTGCTCTTTGGGCTGATGAGGGAGGGGGACTTGATTGGGGGAGGGGGAGGGAAAGGGGAGGCAGCGGTGGGGAAGAGACAGAAATCTTTAATTAATTAATAAAGAAATAAAAAAAAGAAATTGTATACTACACCACGGCTTCAGTGAAGAAGGAAAGAAAGAAAAATCAAACTCAAAATAGATAGATCAAGTTAATAAAAATGAAAGCAGAAATAAGCAAAAGAAATGAATCTTGAGATCAATAAAAGCCAGAGTTGGATTTTTGATAGAATGTCAAAACACATAAATTGTTGGTTAGGATGGTCATGGCAAGGACAGAGCGTCTGGAATACAGAGGCAGTTTCAAAGAGCTGGGGGCTGTTTTGCCCAGCACTCAGCTGAAGTCAAAAGGTAAGACAAACCCCCTGGGATGGGAATGTCCACGGGGAGGTCTTTGGAGGCGTGTGTGTGCTGAGGGTGGAGCAGACACTCTGGAAACTCTGGCTTCTGGTCAGCTTGGACTCTCAGCACTGCTTCTTAAACTAGAGTAGTTTATGTGAGAAATGCTTTTAAACTACACTGCCACCCTTGGGGTGATGAGATCCCCACCCGGGGTTGGGATCAGCCAGTTCACGTTGCTCTGGTGAAACCCAGTGCCTCTAATTGGAATATCAGAAGGGATAGCCCACATGCTTTAAAATGCTAGCCTCCCTCTCCCCTTTAAAGAAATATATAAAACATTTAATGGAGCATGTATAGTTGAAAATCCACATATAATAAATGTATGGATGATGTGATTCAACTATATAACTTTATACCCATCCATTTGAAAACCTTAGATGAAATGGACAAAAATGTCAAGGAAAATATAAATTTCCAAAATTGGCCCAAGAAAAACCAATAGAAAACACTCATAAAAAAATAGAGACGGCAGTTAAAGGACCATCTACCAATCTGCCCTTCCTTTCTGTCGTCCACAGCACAAGCCCTTGGTAGTTATAGGCGGGTTCTCTCTGATCCCAGGAAAGAACCCGGTTCATCTTATATTGTAGAGCAGAGAAAAATGTAGGAACTACCTCTCTTATTTTATAAGGCCAGTTTATTTCTGATACCAAGACGAGAAAATAAAATTACAGGCTAATACAGGAGGAAACAATTTGATAAAATACTAAGTAATTGAATCTAGCGGCACATTAAAAGCATAGTATGTCTCATTCAAGTAGGATTTATGTGAGTAACTCAAGCTTTGGGACCAGTGAGGACTACCTGTGAGCATCCCGTGACTTACAGACTGAAGGGAGGCCCACATGCCTGCGATGCTACAGAGTGAGACCCAGACTCAAAAGAGAAAACAGATAAAAAAAAGTACCCACCATAAAAATATACAACCAATGTCACACAATCCAGGGAGCATATTAGGAATATTGTCTTAAGTAGAAAGCCTCATTTTGCCACCTGCATTGATTACCTGGGGTTGCAGTTCTAGCGCCCACCTAGCCAGCACCATGAGAGGAAGTATAAGGGAACATGCTGGGCAGGCGTGTAAACCTCCCAGAACAGTCTAAGTGGGAGCCTTGTTCTCTGTGCCTACCTAGCAGTCTTCACACTCCCTCAAACACAGAAGGAGCCCACTCTAGTTCCTCTCCTGTAACTCAGTCACAAACATGAAGTAACCTCCCCTAGCTACACGTGTTATGAGTTCAGTAGCTGATTTTAGCCAGGTCTCCCACGGTGAGCCTTGGGTTTTGTCTATTTCTTGGCTGCATGCAAAGCTTTTTCGCCCGTGTCACTGTGTTCCCAGGTTCATTTCCACATCTTGAACTGCTAGACTAAAAAGAGCCCAGCTGCCCAGCAGATGGACAGTTAAGAAGATTATGGTTTGATCTGAACTCCGAAGCACCCTGGCAAAGGAAAGTGATTGTTATTCATACATGTACAACTTGGATGCATCGAGGGAGTTATACTCAATGAAAAAAATGTGATGAAATCCCGAATGGTACGATTTCATTTATGCAGCAGTTAAATTGTACTTTTTTCCCCAAATTTTTTGGAGTACAATTGACAGATAACACACACACTTAAAAAATTCTTTTAAAAATGATTTATTTATCATAATACATTATTATAATAATACAATATTATAAATAAATATTATAAATTTATTTATTTATAATCCTTCTCATTTTAATTGTCTGGATAGAAATGTGCTATATATTTATCCCCACCCCTACCTTTCTCCCTCCCCCCTCTGCCCTTCCACCCTACCCCCTGCTCCCCAGATTCCCAGTTTACTCAGGAGATCTTGTCTTTTTTTCCCCCCTTCCTAGGCAGATCCATGTATGTCTCTCTTAGGGTCCTCTTTGTTACCTAGTTTCTCTGGGATTGTGGCCTGCAGGCTGGTTTCCTTTGTTTTATGTCTAATATCTACTTATGAGTGAGTAAAATTATGTTTGTCTTTTTGGGTCTGGGTTACCTCACTCAGGATGGCTTTTTCTAGTTCTGTCTGTTTGCCTGCAAATTTCAACATGTCATTTTCTTTTTTTTTTTTAACCACTGAATAGTACTCCATTGTGTAAATATATTTTCCTTATCCATTCTTCAGTTGAGGGCCATCTAGGTTGTTTCCAGGTTCTGGCTGTTATGAATAATGCTGCCATGAACATAGTTGAGCAAGTGGACCTTGTGGTGTGAGTGTGCATCCTTTGGGTATATACCCAAGCGTGCTATTGCTGGGTCTTGAGGTAGATTGATTCCCAATTTTCTGAGAAATCACCATGTTGGTTTCCAAAGTGGCTGTACAAGTTTTCACTCCTACCAGCAATGGAGCAGTGTTCCCCTTACTCCACATCCTCTCCAGCATAAGCTGCTACCAGAGTTTTATACTCTCTCTTGAAGTATACAGTGTGATGTCTTCATATGTATGTATTATGAGATGATTATGGATTATGGCCTATTGATTTGTCGATCAGTTTGTACAGGGACATTTTTTTGGGGGGGTGAGTATTCAAGACTCACTTCTCTTAGTAAATTTGTAGTATAGATACATATGTACTAACTGTACTTTAGGTCATAAGAATGCATAACTTATGCTGAAACTTTATGCCATTTCCTTAGCAGTTCCCCACTCCACCATCCCAGGCCTTGCCAGTAGTTATTCTGCTTGTGTCTATGAACTCAACCTGCTTTGATTCCCCATGGGAGGTCATGCAGCATTTCCTTCTGTTTCTGGCTTACTTAACTTAGGTGTATTTGCACATTACAAAGCACTTGTCTTTTTAAAAAGTAGCCTAGCACTCCATCATGTGTTGATGTCTATCTGTACCTATGAATCTCTCAGCCTACCCATTACATTTTCCTCATCCGCCCATCCATCTATCCCTGCATCATTAGCTGATTCCTCATCTTGGCGACTCTGAAAACCACTGCAGTGAACTCTGTGGTATAGCCCTCTCTGAGATGCTAATTTCTTGTTCTTTGGACTTGTACTCAGAAACAGAATTCTGGTTTACATGGTAATGCTCTCTAAACTTTTGAGGAGCCCCTCTGTCATTTTGCATTCATAAATTTATGCTCCCAGCAGAAGTGATCAACGGTTTTGTACACAACCTCACCAACATTAGTTGCTGCTTGTCTTTTTTCTGGGCTACTCATTTTAACAGGTATGCAGAGGTCACCTTAGGGTGTGTGTAATTGGCATCTCTTTCAGCAGCTTTGACCAGTCATCCCACCCAGATATTCTAGGCAGAATGGCCAGTGAAGTCTGCAGGGGGCCTTGCCTGTTTCCTGTGTGTGCAGAGATGGGCACGAACCCCAGGTTCACTGGGGCAGACCCGCTGCTTGGATTTTAGGAGATGGGACCTGGATCTGCAGAGGTTGGTCTCAGGAAGGGTCTGTGGGATCTGATCTGGAGTTTGCATCCACTGGAGCGTAACTGGACTCCGGGATGCTACCTTTCACACACCAAGTGAATCCCCTCATGAATTTAATACATAATTCATCATTATTTTTGCATTTCTAAAAAAAACCTACTCGTGACTTATTCTTTTATGTTTCATTGAACATGACTTATTAATATTTTATTCAGGAATTTTGCATCCATTTTAAACCATGAAAATGGCCACTGGCTTTTACTCTATTTTGTTTCAGTCTTAAGGCTTTGTATAGTGGAAAGGATTTGAGAACTCTGGATAAAACCGAAGGACACTTCTTTAAGGTATGTGCATGAGTGTATACATCTAAGTGTGCACTTGTGCATATGATCATACATATGCGAATGTATGCATGGGGGTGTTCATGTGTATGTACCATAAAGAAGCATTCCAAGTAACCAGTGGGTATAGAGACATGGGCAACAGCCAAGAAGCAGGGAATCTATGTACAGGTGACACACAGTACACTAGTGATTAAAAATACCAGCAGTTTAAGATAATGCATATTTATTCCCCCAGTTTGTGTGGTAACAAGCCTTGCCATAGCTTAGGCAGGTCTTTTGCTTAGGAACTCACAAAGCTGAAAAGAGATGTCTCCAAGGGTTTGGTCCATGTGCTCACGTGTGTATGTGTGTATGTGTGATATGTGTATGTGTGTGTGTGTACATGCATGTACAGAGGCTAGCTAGAGGAGGACGTGGAGTATCTTGCTTTATTGACATCTGCCTCATTCTCTTAGCTCAGGACTTCTCACTCTGCTGGGTAAATAGAAATCCAGTCTACCACCAAATATTTGCCCACAAAACTTGTTATTTTTATAAAGTATAAGAAAAACCTAAATGTTCTAGTTTGCTTTCTCTTGCTGTGATAGAACACTGATGAAAGCTGATTTAGAGAAGAAAGGGTTTATTTTCTCCTCCAGGTTACAGTACAGTCATCAAGGGAAGCCAGAGCAGGAACCTGGAGGCAGTAACTGAAGCAGAGACAATGGAAGAATGCTGCTCACTCGTTTGCTCCCCTGGCTTGCTCAGCTGCTTTTCTTATTTATTTATTTATTTATTTATTTATTTATTTATTTATTTATTATGTAAACAATGTTCTGTCTGTGTGTAAGCCTGCAGGCCAGAAGAGGGCACCAGACCTCATTACAGATGGTTGTGAGCCACCATGTGGTTACTGGGAATTGAACTCAGGACCTTTGGAAGAGCAGGCAATGCTCTTAAACGCTGAGCCATCTCTCCAGCCCCATCAGCTGTTTTTCTTATACATCCTATGCCCACCTGCCCAGGGATGGCACTGGTCACAATAGGCTGTACCCTCCTCTATTAAATTTTTTTAAATTAAATTTTTAAATTTATTTTACATACCAACCACAGTTTCCCCTCCTTCATCTCCCCATGCTCCCTCCCTCTACTTCCTTTCTACCCTCTCCCCCAATCTACTCCTCAAAAAGGGTAAGTAAGGTCTCACATGGGAATCAACAAACCCTGGCATACCAAGTTGAGGCAGTACCAAGCCCCTCCCCACCTGCATCAAGGCTGAGCAGGGCATCCCATCCCACCAAAAAGTCAGCTCATATGCCAGGGAGAGATCCTAGTCCCACTGCTAGAGGTCCCACTCAACTGTCACCCACATGCAAAGCCTAGGTTGGTTCCATGCAGTCTCCCTAGTTGGTCTAGGGTCCATGAGTTCCCATGAGTTCGGGTTAGCTGTCTCTGTGGGTTTCCCTGTCATGATATTGACCCCTTTGCTCATAAAACCCCCCTCCCTTTCTTCAACTGGACTCCTGGATCTCAGCCCAGTGCTTAGGTGTGGATCTCTGCATCTGCTTCCATCAGTTACTGGGTGAAGGTTCTATGATNCACACACACACACACACACACACACACACACACACACACACACACAAGTTAGGGCCTGTTGATATTCTGTCATGAGGTTTGGGCTCATAAACCCTTGAAAATGTATAGGCAGTTAATGGGTTCCAGGAGTGGGAGATGCATTTCCTTTTTTTTCGTTTTGTTTTTGTTTTCTCTTCTTTCTTTTTTTTTTTTTTTGGTTTTTCGAGACAGGGTTTCTCTGTAGCTTTGGTGCCTGTCCTGGAACTAGCTCTTGTAGACCAGGCTGGCCTCAAACTCCCAGAGATCCACCTGCCTCTGCCTCCCGAGTGCTGGGATTAAAGGTGTGCGACACCACCGCCAGGCTTACCAGGTTTCTTCTTAGCCCCATAATGGTCCCCTCTATCAAGATACCTCTTTCGTTGTCTATTTACAATTAATAAGATAACCCAAAGACATGTCTATAGACCAATCTGATGGAGGTAAATTTTCCATGGAAGGTCCTTTTGTTTTTACCAGGTAAATTAAGTTGACAACCACAATTAGCCACCACACCAAACTCTTGCAAAAAAAAAGCCCAAATCAGAAGAGAAATTTCCAAGTCACTAAATGCAAAAATTACCAACTGAAAATTGAGCTCAAGAGAATATCATTACTCAGTGGTATTCAGAGATCAAAGACGCCATCAGAACTCTAAAAACCTGCTAAGCAAAATAGAACTCCATAGCCTATGATGTTGGAGTATTATCACCAGGACATGAATCACCCAGCAAGAGGCATGAGGAGGTGAAACCCGAGTTAGAAAACTTGGCACAAAGAGCTCTTCCAGAGTGCAGAACAAAAAGATGGAGAAATGTAAACTGTAAGTCATGGGCTAGAATATGGGAGGATGGACTGTTTGCTGTGTTACAAAATCAGTCTCATGGCAGAGAAGGAGGTAGCAGAGACCAGAGGGAACAAGGGGAGACTTCCAGAACTGGAGATGGACTCCCGGAATACTGGGCAGTGTCCACAGTGCTATGCTGATGGACTAGTGAAACTCTAAGAATAAGGAAAGCATTCTGAACTTTTCAGCAGGAAGAAACAGGGTCTCATGACTATAAAGAGAACGGGATTGGCACCAAACTTCGCAGCAGCAATAATGAAAACGAGGAGAAAAATATAACTCAAAATTCTAAGAAAAAACTTATTTTCTACCTGAATTTCTGTCAGTTAAACCATCAATCAAATGTGGGGAATGGAAAGTTTTCATAGAGCTGAGTGTTTAAGGATTTTAGTACTCAGGGCTCTTCTCTGGGAGCATTAATTAAGGATGTATTCCCACAAAATGGAAATAAATGAAAGAAAAAAAAATCCAAGACACTACAAACAAAAACAAAACTCAGTGTTGACTCTACGAATCAATAAGTTTAACACATCGGGGAGCAATTGGGAATGAAAACCCAGCTGCTTCCAGTAAGGAAGTGTGAGTTTAAACTATGAGGCAAGAGGAAAAAGACAAGAGCTATCAAGGTCTCAATGTTGATTAACTACCACCAAGAAGAGAAGAATATATAGTTTGGGGTCAACTTAAGGATACCACTAGACGGGAAATGTGTCTCTCTGTGTGTATGTGTGTCTAAATAACTAAGAAAAACTGAACAAAGAAAATGTCAAAGGGGAGGGTTCCTGGGACCTGACCCCTCCCTGCTGATAGAGTCAAAGAGTTGAGGGGTGTCACTGTTTTTAGTTGTGTACCTGTTAGTGAGCCCCAATCTCCAATGTACGGAGGCAAACTTGTGGTCATACGGATGGCCCTGGTTAAACTCAGTGGGTTACAAAACTAACAAAAAACATGAATATGGGAAAGGACCTGTGAGGAGGAGGGCAATGGGAGGGGCGATCAGAATATATTATACATACAGGCCATACATGAAACTGTCCAAAAACAACTTAAAAGAAAATACCATCAGTTCCATAGAAGTTAGAAAAAGTATATATAAGGTCAAGAAAGCATAAGAATAGCAAATATGAATCATGATTCCTGGTGGCCAATTAAATGAAATATTAGTATTTAGAGTAAATGTAAGCGAGTTAAACTCCTGCTTTAAAATGTGGACCATGCAGCCACAACTTACTGAGTATTAACCTTGATTTAAATGCTGCACAAGCCACTTTGAATGGATAATTTCATTTAGAGCCCACAATAAACTCGGAAAGCTTCTCTTTCCAGTTTTATAAGAAAGACACAAAGCCGAAGGCAGGGAGGGGTTGAGTCATTTGCTCAAATGCAGAAGTCAGCCGCAAACCAGGCTTTTCAGAGCTTAGCTCCTGGCCTTGCTCCTCGGCACTCGATTCGCGTGTTATGTGTAAGATGTAACGGCAAAGCGACGTTAAAGTCGGAAAACAAAGCACTGGAGAAAAGATCCACCACCAGGTGAATGCTCAAAACTGAGAGGCAGGGCAGTCGTTAGTGCCCATGTCCCGGAATGTGGGTCCTGCTATGGTGTAATTCCGCCTGTCTTAAACATGTGAGTGAGAGCGTCCATTGTGGCAAGAACGACTGTGTATGTAGATGATTCAAGTTGCTGTTTAAGGCCGTTTCCGTCCTGCAATTGAAAAAGATTTAAAAGATAAGGCACGGACGCCATCCCCGGTCTATAGAAAGTTATCCATTAAGCCGGGAGTCGATAGGCGCTCCGGAGTCTAATGCGAATCAAGAGCGGGAAGGAGGATGCTGTGAACTATGTTAGATGAATACGAAACTCAGCCCTAAGCGTGGAAATAAAATGGGGAACGCTTTTCAATAGAGGTGTCACCCAGCACCTTCTCCCATCTCACTTTGACAGTTTCCCCTTTCTGTGGGAGTGATGAGGGTGGGGGACCAGGAGGCCCTGTTCAAGACTGACAGTGTCAGTCATATGCCTCCTGTTCAAAGCAGTGAGATGTTTTCAGCCAGAAAGGAAAAGGAAAAAAAAAAAAAAAAAAAAAGAACACTCAACTTTTCTTATTTCATCCTAGCTGGGTTGTCTGTCCCTTTGCAGTTGCTATGACAACAGCTGCTCTCCTCCTTCTTCATTTGGATCTATTTCCAAATGGAGAACAATGAATGCAAAAGATCAGAAAATGGGAAAGGCAAGTAGGCATTAAAGGCATTAGAATTATTTACCCTGGAGAGGAGAATGCTAAGAGGTGGCAATTATGGTGTTCTGGGCTATTAAAGGTTACTACTGCAGAAGTAGTTCCCTGCTTGGGCCCAAGATAAAATCAGATTTATGATAACTGTAGGAAAATAACTTTAGGGAGAAAAAAAAGTTCCTTAGCCAAAGTTCTGTGGGTCTTTTTGCCTCGGCTGGGGTACACACGTATATACAGGTATGTGCAGGGTAGAGACCAACCTTAGGATTTTTTTTTTGAGATAGGATCTCTCCCTGGCATCAGAGGCTTGTCAGTTAGGCTAGGCTACTGGGCCGTGAGTACCAGGCAGTCTCCTGTCTGTCTTCCCAGGGCTGAGGTTAAGGGTGCATCACCAAACCTGGATTTTTGCACGAACGCTGCTAGGGATCAAAGTCAGGTCCTTATACTTGTGAGACAATCACCTTGTCTGTGGGGATATGTCCACAGCGCTGAAGTGGATTATAATCTCAGTCTGCAGAGACCCTGTAAGGGGGGGACATTACCATTATCTCCATTTTACAGCAGAGAACACTGAGAGTTGGAGAGCTTAGTTATTTGCCAAGGTCACACAGCTAGTGAACTCAAAGCTTGGACTTGGGCCCAGCAAGCCTGTATTTCTCTCTTGGCTCCTATTTCACTGGGGACTCGAAAAGAATGCTGGGTAAGGCCTTGGCTAACATGAGTTCTAATCTTATCTATTCACTAAGCTATCATTTAACATCTATTTATTTATTTAATATTTATTTATTTATTGACTTTATTGAGCACTAACTCAGTTGAAAGAGCTACGGCACAGTGGCTGTGCTTTCAGAGAAGTCTGACTGAGGGAAGGCAAAATGACTCAACTCATTGATTGAGGTTTTGGCCAAACCACAGGAGCCACAAACTGCAGGAGAAGATGAAAATGATGCAGTCTGTCTTTGCCTCAGTGTCCTCACCCATAAAATAACCAGGATAAGGGTTACAGTAAGTATTAAATGAGTCCATAAGTAAAGGCTTTTACGACAATGTCTGGCTTATAAGGGCTAAGTGATAGGTTTAATCAGGCCCTTGTTTCTTCCTTAATAACAATCAGGAATCTAGAAGTAGGAGCTATTTGTTGAGTGCCTACCGTATGTAGCCAGGCCTGGATAAAGCAGTAGAGATCAGGAAGCACAAGCTCTCCAAAAGCTTGCAGTTTCATGCGGGACCACTGACAGCAAGAAATAAGTCAGAGAGTAGGTTCCGGTGCCCATCAATGCTATGAAGAGGAAAGACCAGGCAATCAAACGAGAACGTGATGGAGGGGTGTAGCGGAGGGTAAAGGATGCACTTCAGTCAGGAGGGTTGGGACCACCACCGTTGAGGAAAGAACTGGCCATGGGTGGGTTTAGAGGGGCCATCAGAGCAGGAAGGCAGAAAAGGTAAGTTTGGAGTGAGCTTGGTGGTGAGGTAATGGGTTTGTAATTATTCTGGCTGTTAACTTGACTGGGCCGAGAGATGCCCCAGGAGATGACATAGTGCTGGATTGCCAGATGTGGGGATTTTGAACTAATGAATGGATCCCTTGACTGATTCATAGTGTGATGGCATATTGGATGGTAGTGCAGGGTAGGAGATGGAACCTTTGGAGGAAGTACGCCAGTGGAGGGGTGCACTTGGGGCTATGCCTTGCCCTGGCTCCTTCCTGTATCTCCTGCCAGTTATTCCTGTCAGGGAAGATGTGAAGAACAATCTCGCCACACCCTCCTACCATGATATCACTCTGCCCAAGCCCATGAGGCCTATCTACCATGGACTGAACTCTCTGAAACTATGAACCAAAATAAATCCTTCCTTTTTAAAGTCAATTCAGCATTTGGCTACAACAGTGAGAATGGCGATTAACCAGCAACCCAAGTAGTGTCAGAGGTAGAAGCTGAGGCGTGGCTTCCGGTGAGCTTAGAATGGAGTGAGACATAGCATTACATGCAGGGCTTGCTGCTGACGCCCAGTGGTCCAGGTCGTGGATGCTGCTAAGCATACTGCAATGCATGGACTGCTCCAACACACATGATGATCCATCTCCAAGAGTCAAAGTACCAGACTGAGAAACCCTGACACCCCCACCTCCTGCACCAGGACTAGAGCTTATAGACCAAAGAAAGGGGGTCTGGACTGCTCGGCAGGAGAATCTGTCAGCGGTTTGAAACAGTGTAGTGTCTTGATGGGACTTCCACTTCAGAAGACAGGTGGCTGCTGGGTAGGAAATGGATAGCAGTGCATCAAGAGTGAGAAGCAGGGAGACTGATGGGGATTTGTGTGTGTGTGTGTGTGTGTGTGTGTGTGTGTGTGTATGTGGTAATGGGGATTGAACCTTCTGCGGATGTGAGGCAATCACTCTCGTGCTGATTTTTATTTTATTTCTTATTTTGAGACAGAATCCCACTACATCTCTCAGGGTGGTCTTGAGCTTGCAGTATTCCTACCTTAGCCTCTGAGTAGCTGGAATTACAGCCCTGGGCCACCAGGCCTGGCTATTGGTGGCATACGTAGACCAGATGAATGGAAATGGTAGCTTGGGTTAGTGGAGCAGTGGTGGAGTTGAGTACAGTTGGAAAGACATGAAAGGCCAGCTGTTCATGTCTCAGGAAAGGACAGGATGTGGGGACCTGGGTGAAAGACAAGAGTGACTGTCAGGTTGTTACTTGAATAGCCCCGCAGGTCGGAGCCATTAACCTGAGGGTGCTGGGCAAGCCAAGAGCTCTCTCCTTGATATTAGGACTTCACAAGGCTCTTAGCTGCTCAAAAAGTGATATCATATAGGCTGTGGTCAGTGCAATTATGTAAGTGACCCTTGTGAGACCTTCATCTCTTTCTCTAGGGCATGAGCAGTGAATGGCCTCCAAAAGTCTATGATCCTAGTGTTGATAAGATGTGGTATACTGATATGTGTGTGTGTGTGTGTGTGTGTGTGTGTGTGAACTTGACACAAACTGGGTCATCTGGGAAGAGGGAACTTCAGATGAGAAACTATATCCATCATATTGGTTTGTATGCAGATCTTAGAGCATTCTCTTGATTAGGGTTGAGATGGGAAGGCTCAGCTCACTGAGGGCTGTACCATGTGAGTGATCCTATGGTTTTAGATTGCATAGGAAAGCAGGCTGAGCAAGCTGTGTAGAGCAAGCCAGCAGAGTTCCTCCACTGCCTCTGCTTTAGTTTTCTGTCTTCAGGTCTTAAATTCCTGCTCTAACTTTCTTTCACAGTGGACTACAAGCCCTAAAATGGAACACTCCCATTCCACCCTAAGTTGATTTTTGGTCAGGGTGCCTATCACAGAAAGAGGAAGCTAACCAGAGCACCTGGAGAGAAGGGATGGGGCTTTGTGGGATTTGATAGGCTCTGAATCCCCCTGTTCAAAGAGGCATCTGCATTCACTGAATTTGCCACTGAAAGTGCTCTATTGAAAAAAAAATGACAGGAATTGAGAGAATGAGACCTATTATGTAGAACCAGCGTGAGTTGGGAGTTGAGTGCATGGGAACACTCCAAGAACTAGATCTGGGATCCCCAGTCACAGCAGGAGGTGGGTGGAAACAGAACTCTGTCCTGCAGCTAAAATGGCCATTTCAAGCTCAGGGAGAAGGTGGAGCAGGAGGAAGGTCCAGCTCAAGATCCGCGTTAACCTTTTTCCCACTGGTGTGACCCTCTTCTCCATATTTCCTCTCAAATCCACACATTCGTGTCAGTGACAAAGTCTGGAAATACGAAGCAGGCACATGTCTTGTTAAATTCCTGAGCTGTTTTCCTGGTATATACTTACAGGCTGAAGATTACCTGGAGCCAAGAGAGCCGAGACTTCTGTTGTCTTTGCAGAAATGAGATGCTTGAGAGGAAATTTCTTTCTGTTTGTATTTTTAAGGGACATATAGTCTAGAAGGCACCCACTCTCTGCTTGTGTGCGGGAGGGGCCAGGAAGCCCCCTGGAAATTACCAGCTGAACTTCTGGTAATTAAAGGGAGGCAGTCAAGTCTCCCAGAGGACCAGGGCTCATGGGAGAAGCAGAGTGTGATCTTTCCTGGTAGCTACTTACTGGAGAGATAGTGAAAGGAACCTTGTCTTGATGAAGTGTCTTGAATCCAGTGACAGAGGCCAGAAAGAGCACTGTCTCCACATTTTGCTGATTTTATTGGATTGAACTGTAAGACAAAGCTCGGAGTGAATCTTAGTTGGCCAGGCATGGTTGTGCATGCCTATAATACCGGCACTGGGAGACAAAGGCAGGAGGATCTCTAGGTAGAGCCCAGCTTGCGCTATAATAGTGAGACCCTGTCTTTTTTTTCTTTTGTTAAACTTAGAATTTATTTTCATAAAATGCATTTCGATTATGGTTTCCCTTCCCCTACTCCTTCCAGCTCCTTCCTACCTCCCCTGCTGTCTGGGTCCACACCTTTTCTGTCTATCATTAGAAAACAAACAGGCCTCTAAGGAAAAATAAAAAAAAATAAAACAAAAACACACAACTCGGAAATAGAACTAAACAAACAGAAGATGAAAAGAACTGAAGAAAAAGCCTAAGAAACGCATGAACGATGAGATACACATGCCGGCACACTCAGGAATCTCTAGGAAACACAAAACTAGCAACCTGAATAGACACACAAAGGACGGGTAAGGTTAAAAAAGTGCCTTACTCAGCATTATGTGTCAAAGACCCTCCAAGGATGCCATTGAGTTCATTTTGTGTTGTTCATCTACTGTTGGGCATGGGGCCTACCCTTAAAAGTGGTAAAAGTGGTCTGTTTCCTGAGCGAGCTTGGCCTAGAACAAACCAAGTCCTTATCTGTAAGTGATTACCAATTGGAGATAGCTGATAGCTTCTGGGTTAGGGATGGGGGCGAGCATCCACTTCCTTCGGCTCTAGGACCACATCTGGTGCAGGTGCTGTGCATGCTGTCTCAGTCTCTGAGGTCATATATATGCTGGTCTTGTTGTGTCCTGAAGGTGTCCTCCATCCCACCCCAGCTCTTTCTGCCTCCTCAGGTCCTGAGGCCTGAGGGGGTTGGGAGGGATTTCCCGGGACATCCCATTTAGGACTGAATGTTCCAAGCTCTCTCACTCTGCACCACATTGTCTGGCTGTGGGTCTCTGCATTTGTTCCCCTCTGCTGCCGGAGGAAGCTTCTCTGATGATGACTGATCAAGACAGGGATCTATGAGTCCAGCAGAATGTCAGCAGGAATCGTTTTATCGCTACATTCCTTTAGCAGAACACTAGTACTTGATTTTCCCTTAGGTCCCTGGCCTAGCTAGAGCACTGCTTGCTCTCCTGAAGGTCCTGAGTTCAATTCCCATCAACCACATGTGGGCTCACAACCATCTGTAATGAGATCTGGTGTCCTCTTGAGGAAGAGACCTGGTCAGTCGTCCTTATCAACTTAGACCATGAAATCCAATATGGGCAAGTTCAACAGAACCGCCATATACGGGCTGCCCATGTGTGCTTCAGCATTGCCAGGGCATACATTTCATTTATTCATTCATTCATTCTCTGGCCTATCTAGTCTCAGGTTCTTGGTCACCCAAGGAGCTTTGGGTGTAGATTCCACCTCATGGAGGGGCCTGAATGCAAATAAGAACCCTGTCTTTTTAAAAAAAACAAAGTCATTTATGGGAAAGGAAAAAGAGAGATTAAAGTTGAAAAATATTTTTTCATATACTAGTTATCTTAGTCACTGTTCTATTGCTGAGAAGACACACCATGACCAAGGCAACTCGTCTAAGAGAAGCATTTAATTGTGAGTTTGCTTACATCTTCAGAGGCCTAGTCTATTATCATCATGGCGGGGAGCATAGCAACATGCATGCTGGCTTTGGAACAGTAGTAAGAGCTACATCCTGATCCATTGGTGCACACACACACACACACACACACACACACACACACACACACACAGGAGGGGGCTGGTGGGATGGGGTTTTGAATCTTCAAAGTCCATCCCCCAGTGACATGCTTCCTCCAGCAAGGCCACTCCTCCAAATCCTTCTCAAACAGTTCCACTTCCTGAAGAGCAGAGCTATACTCTGATTCAAGCCACCACAGCAGTATTATGAGAATGAATGTCACAGTGAAATTAGGGGCTGAGGCAGCTGTGTTAGCTCTCTAGTCCAGGAAGTTTCTGGCACAAATCTGTTGTTGTGGCAGAGAAGCACTCATAGGCAGGTATAAGTGAATGAGTGTGACTGTGTTCTTGAGAAAGTGTTCTCTTTATAAAAACAGATGACAAGCTATGCTTGACCGTGTGAGCAGAGGTTCACAAACCCTGGCTGCAACACGGTGGACGCGTCATAGCCGTGGCGGTGCTGGTTCCATTTCCAGGAATTCTAAGTGTGATCTCTGTGGAGCCTGGCATGCATCCATTCCATTGAGATAATTTAAGGTGCAGCCAGGGCTTAGTTTTAATGTGATTGGAGTTGTAGGTTTAATTAGTTACACCAAGGATTTGCATATGTGCATGTATATGTGTGTGTGTGAGAGAGAGACAGAGAGACAGAGACAGAGACAGACAGACAGACACACACACACACACACAGAGGGGAGGGGAATACTCATTCCTGGCACAATTCTTAGAGATATTGACTTCATTTGTCTGGTGTAGTCTAGGGATCATAAATTTTCAAAGTCTTCTATGTCAGGTTTCCATCACTGTGACAAAGCATCCAAGAAAATCTATTTAAAGGAGAAAAGATTGATCTTGCCTATGGGTTCAGAATTTTCAGTTCATGGCCACTTGGTTGTATTGTTTCTGGGACTGTGGGAAAAACAGAGCATTAAGGCACACTGTGGAGCAAAGATATTGGTCAGGAAGCAGATAAGGAGAGGGAGGGGGCAAGGGACAAAGAGGAAAGGTTGATCACAAAAATACCCTTTAAAGGTATCACTCCAGAGACCCACCTCCTCCAATGAAAATCCACCTTTTAAAGCTTATAACATTCCCCCGAACTGTTAAGTTATAAATTTCCACATGAATTAATTCATTGCTGGAATTATAGCGCTTATAATCCAGTCACCTTCCAATGACACCACCTCTAAACATTGTTGCACTGGAGTCCAGGCCTTTTGGGGGCATTTCAGATCAGAATGATAATACCCCCCAAGTAGTTGTGAAACCAAAGCTGAAAACCATGGACATGGATGATGAGACAAATGGCGATTTCAATATTGTCTGATAATTGCAGGACAAGAGTAATTTCCAGAAGTGAATTGTTTGTCACCTGAACAAACATTTATGTGCTCTGTGCTTTTATTACTATTTATTACTATGTGCTCAGCAGGCATAGTGTTTATTCTCTAAGATAGAGATTATTAATCTCACTCTAGAGTCAAGGCAACTGAGGCACGGAGAGCTCATCCGGGACAGGAGATAATGTTTCAGGGAAGCTTTTGATCAGAAAGCATGATGCACCAGTGAGCAGACACCCAAAGTTTACGCACAAGAGATCCAAGTGAATATGGTGGAGGAGGGTAGGAGAGAAAACAGGACAGCCAGTGCCCGTCCCAGAGAGTGACAACTCTGTGAGCAGTGAGGCAGAGATTGATTGGGGTATACACGAGCTGTGTCCTTGTTAACTTCAACGTGATCCATTTTTAGTGGAGCACTGGGACGAAATCATTTAAGGAGTGAACGAAAGGAATGAAATAGAAATTTGATGTGGGGCTGATTCTAGATGAAACTTCCTTTGAAGAAGGAAAGAAATGTGGGAAGGTAATAAAGAATGATGGCGTGGAGGGCGAGAGTGGCTTAAAGTGACAGGCACTAGAGTTGGTATGAGGTGTTAGGCAGAGTGGGCATAGGGGCAGGGCCCTGGTGATGAAGGACATCAGACATAGCCTGGGTGAGCAGCTGGGCCATGAGAGGCAGACATGAAGTATAGAATGTGGGGGCAGCTGTTGGGGGCAAGATTTTTCTTTTTCTGGGAAGAAGATTGTAGAAGTGGAAATGCTTTGTAGCTAAGTAGGCGGGGAGATGGAGGAAGAGCTAGCGGATGGATCCCCCCCATGATGAGACAGTTTTGATTCTCAGAAACAGACACTATAAACTCACTTGAGAGAGTTTATCAATTAAGAGTGTGGACAGAAATCTGAGTATAGGTGCTGAGCCTAACAGGTATCCTCTAGTTCTCAAATATTTCTCTAAAGATGGGAAGTTCAGAGACGGCATTGGTACCTGAATTTAATCTCTTTCTCATTGTGCATGTAGTTCTTACCTTCACGCCTTTATAATGCTTGCTGAGCCTCAGACATTATGCGTTAACTGCAGGCAGGAAGGGGCCCATGTCAATAGATCAGCTCTCCCCTCCCTCTTCCTCATCCCCTTCCCTCCTTCCTCTTTCTCTCTCTCTTTCTTCATCATCAGGACCCCCCACCCCACATCAGTGATCTAAAAACTGATTACCATTTTTAGATTTCAACCTCTTTTTAAAAAGGTCGTCTCTAACCCAGACTCGCTTAGAACCAAGGAGGACCTTGAACTTCGGATTTTCCTGTCTCCATCTTCTGAATGCTGGGGTTCCAAGTGCGCATCATCAAGCCAGTTTATGTGCTGCTGAGGACTGGATCCACCATCAAACATATTAGACTAACACACTACCAACTGAGCTCCATTCCAGCTCGACTGTTCAAGCATCTTATAGATAATGGGTTTTTCTAGGGCTGTAGTAATACATGAGATAATTCCTAGTTTAGTTTTATGAATTCATCAGATGGGGAAGATAAGCATGAATCAAATAATTATGAGGGCCACATACAATTTTTAAAAAGATATTTATTTTTATTTTGTGTGTATGAGTATTTTGTCTACGTGTATATCTGCACCAAGTGTGTGCTTAATGCCCAGGAAGGCCACAAGAGGGTGTTGGATCCCCTGGAATGACAGTCACAAATGATAGTGAGAGACATGTGGGTTCTGGGAACCAAACCCAGTTCCTCTGCAATAATAGTCAATGCTCCTAACTACTGGGCTATTGTTTCAGCCCAAGAGAAATGGAGAAGTCATTGGAAACTCCAAAAGGAAATACACCATATTTCTCTTTTCTGTCTATTCTTCTGTCTTCTGGTCATGCTGTTCTCCTCCTTGATTTTTATTTTTACAAATTTACCCATTTTCAAGGTCTTCACTTGTAAGGCAATTCTTTTGTAAAAGATCACCATCCTGGAGTCATAGGTTACTCCTTAGCCTTCCAGTGACCATGATGCTGGATCTGGGGTCAACTGATGTAGTACTTGACTAGGTCTTCACTGGCATGTGAAGTCACAGTTCTCAGTGGGACACTGTCAGCGGATGCTGGGATGGGCGTGGGCAGCATCAGCTGTGCCTCGTACTCCTGGTCAGTCGGGTTGTCTCCCCATCTTCCAGCCCCACTGTGTTTAGGTGGAACTGTCGTCTGTATATTCTGCCTTATCTTGTGTGCTCATGTTTTTCTCTTACTTTCCTATAAGCTCCTGGAGGCAGGAACTATGGCTGATTCATTTTTTTTTGTCCTTCCGTGGCTTAGCAGAGGTGCTGTCACAGGGAATCTATTTACTCAATAAATGGTTACGGAATTGAATTGTGGGGGATACCATCGCTCCCCAGGGCGCTATTAAACTAGGTCCATTCTTCTTCTTTAACACCATCCAAAAATATTGTCAACACATTGTCATTGATTCAGAGAACTTGTTTCCAGAATTTTATCTATTAAAATTAAGAAATTTGATCAGAGCAATAGATATACACGACGACAAGTCTCAGAGCTTCGAAGCGCTTACCAAAAGCCACAGCCTTTACCCGACCTGCAGGCTTCTCTCTGGAGGCAGCGCCTTTTAAAACCATTTCTGTTTTTGCTTGTTCTGTTTTGTTTTTGTTTCCTATCCAAATTCTCAGCCATGTACTTACACCTATTTTTTTTTCTTTTATCTACTTCAGGAAATCTTTATGTCTTGCTTTCTGTGAAAGATGAAGATTTAGTTCAGGTGCATGTACCCCTTCCCGCTACTCTCAGTGTCGGATGCATGTTAACGTTCTCTTGAATGCCCAGCAGCCCAGCGCACAGCCAGGTCCTGCACTCCCCGCCCTCATCTCCTCAGTGCCGTTCTCCTCAGCTGCACAAAGTGAGGGCATGAGTGTTCCCTCTCATCTTCCCTTCTGCCTCTGTTGGCTCCCCTCTCTCACTTTACCCAGATGCTCTCACTTCCCTGTCCCCTGCATAGCACCCACGTAGCATTCTTCGAGCCCACTCAAGTTGTTTTTCTCAATAGAGCGACACTAAATGTGGAACACAAACCCAAGCTTTTGTTACTATGTAAGTGCCATTCATTCTCAGAAGGGTTGACCTGGGATTATGTGTCTTTCTATGGACATAAAGTCACAACCCCTCATAGCATAGGTTTCAGAGGTAAATGAATCGTTAGCTGGGCATAGTTTCACTCCTTTAATCCTAACGCTTGGGAGGCTGAGGCAGGAGAATTACTGTGAGTTCTAGGGTAACCTGGACTATATAGTGAGTTATAAGTCAGCCTGGCTACAAAGTGAGGCATTGTCTCCAGTAAACAACAAATATGTGCACGCAGGTTTACACACACACACATACACACGGATTAAATCATGGTCATGGAATATTTCATTTGATGCTAAGGCTTGAGCCCAGAATCTCGTGCATGCTAGGTATGTTCTTAGCTAAGGAGCTTCGCCACAGCCTTCTTTTGGTTTTAAACTTGTTTAAAGTCTGGACTTTCTAATGACTTTTCTACTTGCCCAATGTATAATGCACCTCTCTGCTATCTTTAATCTCCCCAACCTCTTGACAAAACCATCTCTGAGAATAATTTTCGGTATCTTCTCTCTTATAAGAAGCACTGGGGAGATGGGAGTGGAAGAGGGTGGGGTGCTTGAGCTGCCATGCTGAACTCCAAGCTTTAAAAAAAAAACTCATTATCAGGACCTTGTAACCACTAGGCAAGCATTTATCACATTCTTTGCCTTCTTCTCCAGTTCCAATTTTTTTTTTTTTGGTTTTTCGAGACAGGGTTTCTCTGTGGCTTTGGAGCCTGTCCTGGAACTAGCTCTGTAGACCAGGCTGGTCTCGAACTCACAGAGATCCGCCTGCCTCTGCCTCCCTAGTGCTGGGATTAAAGGCGTGCGCCACCATCGCCCGGCTCAAAATTTCTTCTTCTTCTTTTTTTTTTTTTTAATAAAAATTATGTTTGTTAAGTGGAATTATGACCAGAGATTATCCTTGATTCTGAACATTCCACATGCCAGGTCAGAAAACCAATCTGTTTCTCTTTGGCTTGTCTCACATTGAAACTTGCCCTTTTTGTGTTTTTGTTAAATGAGTTTATGGTATGAGCAGGAAAGGTACCTCATAGGCTGCCAGGTGATGGGCTCATAGGAAGTGATTGGATTTCGGAGCTATGGCCTGATCAGATTACTCCATTGATGGGTTTTAGTATGATGGCGTTAATGGGAGGTGGTGACACATGAGAGGTGGCGCTTAGCTGGAGCATGTTCCATACCCTCCACTTCTTTCTCTGCTTCTTTCCTGCCATGAGATGAATAGCCTCTGACACCACTTTCAGCACTCATGGTTCTTTGCCTCACCTCATGCCTAGAGGAATGGAGCAGAGGACAGACGGAAACCTCTGAAAACATGAGCTCCACTGAAGCTTCCTCCAGTGGGAGTGACTCATCTCAAGTCCTTATCACAGTGATGCAAAACAAACACAATGATGTAAGAAGTCCAAATCATATTACAGGAAAAATGGCCAAGGAGTATAATTCTGAACCTTCTCTTAGGGAAAAAAATCTTATATGTGTGTTATATTACAAAATTATT
The DNA here is from genome assembly GCF_014885135.2 of Alexandromys fortis. NCBI lineage: Eukaryota > Metazoa > Chordata > Mammalia > Rodentia > Cricetidae > Alexandromys > Alexandromys fortis. The sequence continues at coordinate 1,925,163 of NW_026067926.1, read as the reverse complement.
AAGCTTTTTAAGAGAAAATAAAAGTGACAGGAGGAACCACCCCATGGGGAGTGTGAGGATGCTGCAAAGGGTCCAGCACCATGCTTTACACCTTCTTGATGTTGCTTGGATTGGAGCATAGTCTAATATGAGACTGAGGACCAAGTCTTCCTAGTTGCCTGTGGGTGGAGTGAGGAGCGTTAGGCAAGTTTGGATACCTTGTTAAACCATAGTTCCCATTCCTCCAAAGAAGTACAATTTGCTCCTATCTTCATGTCTAGGAAAAGGCTTCAAGTACAGAGAAAGAAAATAAACCCAAACTACAAATTTTATCTCAAATGGAGTAGAGACATCATCAAATCTATAAGATTGAGTCCCTATGGCAACAAGCACAGCATCCTTCTAGATCCATGTCTAATGCCACAGAAAGCTCTAAATGACCTTCCTAATATTATGTATCTGACCTTGAACAGTCCCTGCAGCAAGGAAAAGGAGGTGCTCTTAGATAGCCCGTGTCTAGTTCACACGCTCATTCCAGGTCCTACTGAGCAACGTCTCATTGTCTGGAGAGTCAGTTGTTGTTGGAAAAACAAAAACAAAGGGCAATAAAAACACTGGACATCAGACTAGGAAAGAAGATTTCACTTTAAACAAATCTTGTATTTATTCTTTGATCTAGACACACAAAGATGATGCTTAAACTCCAATGTTCCCAACTCTGGACCCTTCTCAAAGTATATAGAAGTGGAATATTTTGAAGAGTGACATCTCTCTACCCCTTGACTTGTCCATATCCTCCATGCTATTACCTTAATACTGAATAACACTGAAGAAAGCACAGGCTGACTTCGTAGCTGAGTGGAATTGGGTTTTAGATGTCTTCTAGTTTGGCCCTACTGAGTGGTTTGCAGTCACTTATGTGTGCAGATCAATCACCACCAGGCATCCCATGAGGGAAATGACTTCCCTATTTGCTTCTGTGGTGATCTGTATGGTGATATGACCCAACAGGACAGGGGATACATCCTTCACCATCCAGCACCAGAACATGGAGGTGGGTGAGAGGGAGAGTTTACAACGCGCCAGCCCAAAGCTGTTTCTGGAAGTCTTCCAAGTGCCGCAGCTCACATATTGATGGAATTTAACAGGGTTTCTGACTCACAAACATTTAAAACAAGCACTTGACATTGCCAATTATAAATTATGAAACTTCAATAAACAATCAAACTAAACCAGGTCCAGTGAAACGACTTAGCGGGTAGAAGCTTTTCTCCCAGGCAGGCCTCATAAACTGAGTTCACTTCTCAGGACCCACACGGTAGAAAGGAGACAACGGCTTCCCACAGGTTGTGTTCAGACCTCTGACCTCCACAAGTGTGCTGTGAGCACACATGGACACACACATACACACACACAAACACACACGCACACACACACACTCTCTACATAAATGTAGAAAAGTGTGTTTGTATTTGTATGCGTGTGGTATATGTATCTGATAGTGTGTGTGTGTGCATGCACGTGGTGCATGTTCATGTTTACCCATGCATGTGAGGACAGAAATCAGTATCTGATGTCTTCCTCAATTGTCCATTTTGTTTTTTAAGATAGGGTCTCTCACTGAACCCTGAGCCACAGTTGGATCAGACTGTATGGCCAGTGAGCTCCAGGAATCTGTCTCTTTTTAAAAAAAATTCTTTTCTTTTTTTAAAATTGATTTTATTGAACTATACATTTTTCTCCGCTCCCCTCCCTTCCTCTACCTTCCCCTTCAGTCCTCTTCCATGGTCCCCATGCTCCCAATTTACTCAGGAGACCTTGTCTTTTTCTACTTCCAATGTAGATTAGATCCATGTATGTCTCTTTTAGGGTCCTCATTTATGTCCAGGTTCTCTGGGATTGTGAATTGTAGGCTGGTTTACTTTGCTTTATATCTAAAAGTCGCTTATGAGTGAGTACATATGATATTTGTCTTTCTGGGTCTAAGTTACCTTACTCACTATGATGTTTTCTAGATCCATCCATTTGCCTGCAAATTTCAATATGTCATTATTGTTTCTGCTGTGTAGTACTCCATTGTGTAAATGTACCACATTTCCCTTATCCATTCTTCAATAGAGGGGTATTTAGATTGTTTCCAGGTTCTGGCTATGACAAACAATGCTGCTATGATCACAGTTGAGCACATGTCCTTGTGAGCATCCTTTGGGTATATACCCAAAAGTGGTATTGCTGGATCTTGAGGAAGGTTGTTTCCTAATTTTCTAAGAAATCACCATACTGATAAACAAAGGGGCTGTACCAGTTTGCACTCACCCCAGCAATGTGGGAGTGTTCTCTTTACCCCACATCCTCTCCAGCAGAAGTTGTCACCAGTGGTTTTCATCTTGGCCATTCTTACAGGTGTAAGATGGAATCTCAGCTGTTTTGATTTGCATTTCTCTGATGACTAAGGATGTTGAGCATTTCCTTAAGTGTCCTAAAATGGGGTATAGACCTAAACAGAGAACTCTCAACAGAGATCTAAAATGACAGAATCTGTCTTTTCCAGTGGTGGGATCTCTCTCTCTCTCTCTCTCTCTCTCTCTCTCTCTCTCTCTCTCTCTCTCTCTCACACACACACACACACATACACACAAACTGCCTAGCTTCACACGGATGCAGGTGATCCAAACTCAGCTCTTCAGGCTTGTGCAGCAAACACATTACTGACTGAGCCTTCTTTCCTGCTTCAAATAAAAATGAACTTTAATCAATCCATATAAGGGAAAATATGAGTAATATTTTCTATTGCTCCATAGAAAACTATGTTTCCAAAGTTGAGAAGATCCGAGGAGGCAACCAAAGCAAATGCAGACAAACAAACAGGTAAAGAAACAAATATAATTTTTCTGGGGTTTGTGATTGATGGTATTTCAAAAATATGTAATTAGTTATGATGTGCTTATTTCTTATTTTTATTATGGTAAGAACATCTTTTTTTTAAAAGTTATTATTTATTGGTTACAACTGTTTAACAATATATAGTGATTATTAGTCAATGACTTAAAGTTGAGCAAAAGCCAATGACCCAATTTTTAAAAAGCCAACTTTTGGCATAAGAACTTGTTCATCAAAATTTAAATGGACAATAAATAACAAGTTAATAAAGACCTAATGTATTAAATAGACACCTGATGTATAATATAGGAATTAAAGAAGTTTATATGTAGGATTCTCATTAAAATGTACAGCACAAAGACTCTTGACCTCTGGGTTGTGACCCTGGTAAGAACATCTTAACTTGAACTTTTTCCTCTTGACAAAATTGCAAGTGTCCAGAACAACGCTGTAGCTGTAGACATGAAGAGGCCAGGAGTTAACTTGTGTTACTAGAATTTGTATCTGTTAAATGGATTGGATGGCAAGAACACCCAAAGCTTGCAGTTTGAAGTCTTGGTCCCAAAGTGTTACTACTGGGAGGAAGTGGGACCTTTAATAGGTGGAGCCTAGCAGGAGGCCTTCCAATTCGTGTATTATTAAAGGAGATTGTAGGACTCCAGTCAAGTTCTCTTAACTGCTGTGCCATCTCTTTTAGTCCAAGAATTTTTTTTGGGGGGGGGGGTATTTTGAACAGGACTTCTCTTTGTGTAGTCCTGGCTGTTCTGGAACTAGTTCTGTAGACCGGCTGGCCTCGAACTCACAGAGATCTGCTTGTCTCTACCTCTAGAGTGCTGGAATTAAAGGCGTGCGCCACTATTGCCTGGCTCCCAGCGTTGTTTTATTTTTTTTCTTTTATTTATTTCTTATTTATTTATTTATTTATTTATTTATTTATTTATTTATTTATAAAGCCTACAGCACCCGGTATTCCCAGGCGGTCTCCCATCCAAGTACTAACCAGGCCTGACCCTGCTTAGCTTCCGAGATCAGACGAGATCGGGCGCGTTCAGGGTGGTATGGCCGTAGCCTCCCAGCGTTGTTTTAAAAAGCTGAGTAATTTCACTGTTTATATGCACATAATATTGTCTTTATTCATTTAGCTATAGATGGACATTTATGTAATTTCTGTCACGCAGATTGTGTGAAAGACACTGTAATGAGTGTGGAGGAAAGCCAGCTTTGGGAAGAGGGCAGAACTGTTCACGCAGAAGAGGAACGGTGGGGCTGTGTGGCAGCACTGCTTTCAGTTTCCTTTGGAGCCCATGGCAAGTTTACCAGCGTGCACTCCCTCTACTGTGCACAAGGGCTCCTTTCACCTGCGCTCCAACGTCTGTTTCCCCTGTTTGGCAATAGAAGATGCAATTAACACTCTTAGTACACTTTTATTGTGTGCATGTACTTAAAACAAAGGTTATCATTGACTCTACAGAGCTTTCAGTCTACGCGGGGAAAGAGGGAAGAAAGGAAGGAGAGGAAGAAGAGAAGAGAGAATGAGACACAGAGAAATAAACACACCAGACAAGTGAGATAATTGCAAGTTATGGCAAGTGCTGTAAAGACAATTAAGAATAACCATATGGAAATAAAGTGAAAAAGATGAAAAGAAAGAATGATTTGGGGAGATGAAAGGGGTGCCATCTTGGATAATGTGGTCAGTAATATTAGAGAGAAAACTGGAGCTATCATGTGACCAGTGGGGAAAGCATTTTCTGGTGAGTGAACAAGTTTCACAAAGACCTGGGTGGCATGTCTCTGTGGGTCTGAGTAACTGAATCATCACGTGATTTTGATTGGCGAGTTATCAAGGGAGTCGTCAGGGGGTCAAACCCTGCTAAGGAGTTGGCTGTTCCTCTGGGTACCCCTCAAAACTCCTGTTGAAATGTGACTGACATTGGGACAGTTTTAAAAGATGAGACCTTAAAGAGGTGAACAGGTCATGAGAGTGTTTCTGTATTAAAGTCTTCACCCCCAGCGTGGGTTCCTGTCAGAAGGAATGACCCTCATTTCCTCCCTCGGACTCATGTGTGCTTGCTTGCTCCTTCAACACATGGAGAAGACCCTTACCGAATGCTAACACCGTACTCATGAGAACCATCAGAAGTGGATCTTTCTGCTCATAAATTAAAGTCTGTGGTATTATCTTATAGTAAAAGAAAATGGTCCAGGACACATGGTAAGGCATTTAAAGCTTTAAGTAGGGGAGAGGAGAGACAAGATTGCATTTATGTTTTGAGAATATTCTGTGTGAGGAAAATGTGTCTGGGTAGCTTTACCCTAGTGCAAGTCCCTAAGGATCTTCCACCGGCATCATTACTGATGTAACCGCTACGTGAATGGTAGCTTAGGGGTGGTTCCTTGAAAGCATCCTTCTAGACAGGCAGAGTGGGAGGGGGTGAGCACGTCAGACGGTGATTCCGGGTTATACATTTAACATTTCATTATTACTATTATTTTCTTTATCTGTTTATTTATTTAACTTATTTATTGTGTGTATATGCATGTGTACACACACATCACTGTGCACATGTGGAGATCAGAGGACAATTTGTTAGAGTCGGTTCTCTCATTCCACCACGTGGTAGTCAGGGATTGAATTTAGGTCATAAGGCTTGGCGTCAGGTGCCTTTTCTTATTGAGTAAGTCGTACCCCTGATCTTTTGTTACACATTTTATCCCTTGGTGTAGTTTCTAAAGAACTCAGGTGTCCAGCTGTGTCTGTCACTCACTTAGTAACCCTCAACAGCAGCCAGGCTTTTGCATGTGGCTACTTCGGGAAGATCTAGTTAATGCTGGACTGCTCAGGAAGAGAGAATGGTACTAGCAAGAACAATAACAAGAGAAGGTAAGGTGTGTGTGTGTGTGTGGGGGTGAATGTGAGCCAGATGTGATGCTGTACATGATGGCAGCATCCAAGGGAGACCCATTATCTTACATACTGCCTAGAAAAGGAACATCTGCTTTGAGATGATGTCATAATACCTCAGGAAAGAAACCATTGCCACTTGCTCTAGGCTAGTGACACAGAGGAGAGGAAGACATGGGAGATTTTGAAGTAGACTAGACAGGTTTAACTGGAGGTGTCTGGTATAACACAAGCATGAAGAACCAAAAATCATTCTCAGGCTTCTGGAGAGGTGCTATATGAACAGTGTTTCACAAGCTCTAGCACATTTTAGAGGCATGCAGGAAATTTGATAAATTGTTCTGCCGGGGCCCGACCCAAATGTCTCTGACGCCTGCGTGTTGCTGTTCTGGAAATCTTCCAGGGGCTGCTAGGGCCATCTTGCTACTGTTAAAAGTTACCAGACTACAGCTTGAATTCCTAGCGGTCTCTACAAACTCCCGATGAGGCCACAGAGAGAGAAGTTAAATGACAGTCTCTGAGGTAGAGACCAGGAACACAAACTGGGACCTTGTTCTATCCATATCTTCCCATGTCTGGCCAATCCTCATATTCTGAGTTGTCTGGTCTGGTTTATTCCAATTCACATGTCAATATCTTTGAGAAAAAGTCATGTACTAAGATGGCTACAAGTGTCTTTTATGGGGGTTTTAGAGTGACCTACTTCAGAGGAGTTTGCTGGCACATTGCTTTGGCATGTGAGGCTTTTATAACATATAGAACTTTGTTGTTGCAAATGCAATGGTGCAAAGCTTCCAACGATCTAGCTACCAGCTCCAAACTACAGTTTTGAATATGCAGGCAATGGGAAAGAGCAGGACATATTCTTTCTATCTATGTATCTATCTATGTATCTATCTATGTATCTATGTATCTATCTATGTATCTATCTATCTATCTATCTATCTATCTATCTATCTATCTATCTATCTATCTATATTGGACAGGATGCACACACACACACACACACACAAACACACACACACACACACTTCCCCTGGCATCAGCAGAGCCTAGCACAATGCCTAGTTAGCATCAGATACCTATTTGTTAGCTAAATAAATTACATCAGTCTATGAAATCATCAGAAGTTTGAAACCTTACTATTCTACTTGTAAAAAAGAGTTGGCCAGTCTTACACATCTATGACACCTGTGTACCACAACAATGATGCCATGTGAAGATGACACGCTGGTGACATGCATCCCTTGGACCTGCAGCTCTCTAAATGGACTTAAGACCAAGGGGGTCTTGCCTGGTACTGGAAACCTAGCCAAGTACCCAGGGCCAGTGAAGTCATGGATCTTGGAGAAGAACCTACAACTACTTCTTACTAAGCCAATATAATCCCTGGCAACAATCTAAACATTCGTCTTTCTCCTCACAAATAAGTGCAGTATTCACTCCTCCTCCAGGAAAGTTCTTTCTGCAACAGTTGGAGACCAATACAGAAAAACACAACTGCTCAAAATACAGAGTTGCGGAGCTCGGTTTTAATGGATACATTTATAAAGAATTCCTGTACCGATGACTCTGGGAAGACTTCGTAAGAGGAGGGAAAGATTGCAAGAGCCAGAGATCAAGCTGTGCGACTGTGTCTCCTAGGAATGCCAGCAGCTACTCCCATAAAGTCTCACCAACATGACTCCTTAACCCTGATCTGAACAAGGACAACAGTAGACATGCCGAAGTGGACAGAGGAAGTCCATGAGACCTCGGCCCTACACAGAGAACTGTAAATAACCAAGGGTTACCGAGAGTGGGAGAAATAGACTTCCCCAGTTTGTTATTCAATACCAACGGTTAGCCTCAGACACATGCATTGAAGGAACATTATGCAGACTGGATTCCTTCTGCAACATGCTCAAGTGAGCTTGGGTTTTGATTCCCCAGTTTCCAAGCCTTGAGATGTTGTAGGGAAGTTTCTTCAGAGAGAGAATGTCCTGGGAGTATTCCAGGGGAAGATGTCAGGTTCCCCATCGGTGTCTTTACTCACCATCAAAGTCTTCTAATGACATAACCATGTGTTCATAGCCAACATGCAGGGTATGCAGGAAATGTCAGTTTTTTTTTTTAATGAACTTCACACTGAGTCCTCTGCTGGTCAGCTGGTAAACACTCTGTACTGTCTGTTTGTACATGTGTGTATACATGTACATGCATGCAATTCTGCTCCCCTAGTGAAATGAAATATTTTGGGATGTACGTTCTCATCTTGTTTTAATTTATTTTAACTAATAAATTACTTGGTACCTAGTACTGGTATTACTCAGGTATTACTCCATGTCTAGGGATACACATTTTCGCTGGGACTGAAGGTCTGGTGTGCTGGGATCACTACAGTCATTCTCCGAAGTCCTGATAGTTTTGTTGGGCTGTGGGTTAACAACTGTGTTAACTCTCTCACTGGAAATCCTATTTTGCTCTTTGAGCATGTGCCAGTCTCCCATCATCCTCTAGGAAGCTTGGCATCACTTTCAGCATTATTTTCTTGGTGATCCTAAGTTTTTATAAAAGATGGCAATGAGAGATGCTGTCACTCACAAATGTTGACTTTGAAAATGCTTTGAAGAAAGAGAAAATAGAGGCTTGGATGCAGAGAGAGAGAGAGAGAGAGACAGAGAGAGAGAGACAGAGACTGAGAGAGAGACACAGAGAGAGACAGAGGCAGAGACAGAGAGAGAGACAGAGGCAGAGACAGAGAGAGAGACAGAGACAGAGAGAGAATATCAAAATCAAAAGAATAAAAGGACCTTTATTGTTGTAATTCCTCAACATGTTAAAATCTCAGAATGTTACCCTGCCACAAGTGAGAATTGGAGCAGAATCTATCTCCAGCATCAAATCAGTCCGAAAGCTAATGTGGTGTAACAGCCCAGGGCTTCTGTGGCTGTCAAGGGGGACAATGCCTGAATCTCCTTGACTGTGAGTAATAAGATCTCTGTTGTTTAAGAAGATTTCTTAGAAAATCACCAGTCATAACCCTTTGCAGGTGAAATGTTCCAGAACCTTCTCTTAGCATTAAATTGGCATTTCACCAAAGCCTCTCTTGCCAACTTTAAGTGTTTCTAGGCAAAGAAAATACAATTTAATTCTGTTTGCAAAACGGGCTAGATTGCATGAAGGAATCTTTCCAGAGGAAAGATTTAGACCAGTTTGGGAATTATTAGTAAAGTTGGCTCCCCAAAACATTTGCTGGGTGTCTTCTGGGCATCAGGAGCTCAGAAGCCCAGAAGAAAATCAGCTTCTCTTTATGTAATGGGGGAAATAGCAACAAACTCTGATATAATGTGAGGTGATAAAATATGGATAAAAGGCTCTGGGAGCTTGGCAGGAGAGCCAATAGAAAATTCATAGAGGGAATGACATTAGTTTGGGTTCTGAAGGACACATAAATATTTTCCAGGTGAGGGCGAGAGAGACAGAGGCAGAACAAGGCTCAAGGGCACGTGTGCACACCAGTGTGAGCCCTGCAAAGTGAACAGAACTGGTCAGAACTGAATTTGGAAGATGCAAGGAATGAGTTGGGTCCAAAGGGCTAGCCCAATGTGCAACTCTTCCTCAGTTTCTCCAGCCCTCCTGCCGTTTCTGGCATCCCCCATAGCTACTATTGTGCTCCTGCTGTGCCCAGAGCTGAGGACCTTGGAGGGATTTTCTCATTTGTTCTTCACAATGGTCCTCGGGATAAATTCTGCTGTGGTAATCATTTTATGGAGGTCATTTCCCCTCTTTCCTTGACTCTGTTTTTGCTAATATTCCAGGTGCTTGGATGATTCATATATCCTTGTACAACTGGCTTACTTCTGTGGAATCACTTAGTTCTTTCTTTTAGAAGTTAAAAGGCAAACTGATGTGACCTAGCATGGTGTCCACAGATGCCCTGTTACAGGGCATTTTGACCTCAGCATGTTGATCCTTCCTTTTTGACTTTGAGAACAATTTCTCCTGATCTTTTTGCTCTGAGAACATTTTGAATTTAACAATTTTAATTAGAAATATATCAACTTAGATGGACTTTCCAACCAGATAATATTTGCCAGAGTGACTCCATTAAGTCAATTTAATCTCTTGATCAATTTTCTGCATAGCACAGCTAGGCCATTTCTAAAAATGTTAACTCTCCCGCAATCATTTTCAGTTGGGCACATTCTTTTCCACTTAAACCCAGAAACAAAATTTGATGTATTGATTAGATATTGTCCATATCAAATTTTATTGATCCTGAATTTTACTTTATGTAATATTCATTATGTCAAGTCTGTGGTTTATTTCTGAATCAAAAAACTGTAGATTCTGTATATTTTAAAAAATAAATTAGATCTTTTGTTAGTGTATAACAAATAGCAGTTTTGCTGGATGCTGCAGTCTTAGATTCTGATTATTTAGGCTAATAATCTTCATGTACATTACGGTATTAATATAATGATGATTTTTGTATATTTCTATTAATGAGAAATAGGTCAGTTTTTTGTGCACAAAATTTTATAAGAGGAAGAAAGAATAAAAAAGAGTGAAGGAGAGAGAAAGAGGGAGAGAAAAGGAAGAATTGGTGAGGGAGACAGGGAACCAGTGACAGATGTTTAGAGAAGAGCATGTTATTTTCCAAGCTCTCAAATGTATTGCAGAGGCTGTATCCGGGGAAGGATGGCCAGGATGTGCTTATTGTGGACAGGACAGTGCTTATCATTGGTTTCAGTTAAGCATGGCAAGGTTGCTCTGAAAACAGACAGGAGCTGGGAATCCCATTAGTCTTAGGAACGAGCCCGGAAGAGTGTTATGGAGGTTCTGAGCTCTGCTGTGGCCATGTTTGGAGTCCTGATGTGTGTCTGTAAGCAGCACACAGGCATTGCTTGACAGATATGGCTCCCTGGCATGCTGGCGGAGTAGAGGCCACTAGGCAGTATTCTGATCGCCTGAGCAATATGTCCTGTAGAAATCTGCAGAAGAAGGTCTGGGATCGCCAACATCTCCTGGGTTTTGACAACAGGAGATAGTCATATGTCTTCTTGATGTAGTTTCCACATTAGTGGAGAAAAGGGCTAGCTTTTCCCGCTGCATCTTTTTAATGAATGTATTACTCATTGGTCACGCCCAATTCCCTGCAGCGTAGAACACTGGATCCTTTGCAGTCCCGCTGGTGCTCATATCTCAAGCCTCTACTCTCTTTACTCCTGTCCCATGCACATTTTCACTTCAGCACCCAGGCTTCACTACTTGCAGAATATTTCAAGGCCTCTCTGGTTCTCACGCTGGTCTTGCCTGGAGTTATAAAGACACACTTTCCAAAGAGGCTGTCTGCTTTCTGCCTTATGCAGGGGGCTGAAGAGAGGCTAGGGGAGCTGTTTGGAATGTGGTGCACGAGGGAGTGACTAGTGGAAACGGTGTGCATTGGCTAGACGGAGCCTTGGAAGGGATACGGACTAGCAGGAAGACTCAGAGCAGCAGTCCTTCGAGAGGGGTTGGGGAAGGGCTGGGGATGTGGCTCAGGGGCAGTGTTTGTCAGCAAGCACAAGGTTCTAGAGTTCAAGCCACAGCCCTGCCAAAAAAAAATATCGAAGAACAGAAGAGGCTGGGGAGCCTTAGCTGTGGAGGATGCTATCGGAGATGGAGAAAGCCCATATTATCATGCTAGGCTTTGAGGATGGTTTGAGTGTGTCCCCTGAAAACCTGGTCTCCAGTGTGGTGAGTGTCAGAGGTAATGGGACTTTCCAAGTGTGAGATGAATAGGTAATGAAGGCATTTTGCTTGTGACAGATTAATGCTCTCCTTGTGGAGTGAGCTAGTTCCTGTGAGAGCAGCTCTTATAAGAAGAGCAAGACTGGCCCCTGAATCTGTCAACATGTGACTGCTTTATCCTTCTCTCATGCTTCTGAGATGATGTGAGCACCACATTGTAGTAGAAGGTGGAACAGAAATAGCCACCTGCCTGTGGACTTTTGGTCTCTAAGCCTGTGAGCAAATAGAACCATTTTCTTTACAAAGTACCTGGCCTCATGTGCCTTATTATCAAATGAGCCCACACATGCCTTCCTGTGTTCTTTACAGCACTTCTACTGTAGTCCCACATGCAGAAGCTCGGGATGTGTTAAATCCCTGATAGTCCTGTTTGAGAAAAACATGCAGTGACTGAGTTTTCACTCTTCTGGGGGGAAACTCCTTGAAAGGAAGAGGTGGAGTTGGTGGCCAGGGTCCAAGCATCCTTTTTGGGAGGCACCTACTAGTTTTTCCTTGGCACAAGTGCCATTATGTCACAACTCATGCAGTTTCAGCATTAGATCACCTGTTCCTATGGCACGAATCTCTTCTCTATAGCATTGTTCAGAAAATGGATGCCGCTTGTTGGGGGTTCAGGTTGTGAGACTGGAGGTTTTTACGTGAGTTTTATTTTGAACTTAGAGTAGTTTCCTGGAGGTCTGGGCTGTGCTCCAGGCAGGCAGGGATGTATATTTGTTAAGAGTTGATAGCTGGGTTGAGTGGACACACATAGTGTTCATTCACCTATTTCTAGAACACAAAGTGTCTTTGGGCGTCTTATGAACTCTCTATATAGGGTCTTGTGTGACCTCAGGTAAGCTATATAGTCCTTCTGAGACTCAACATCTACATCTTCAAAATGTTAAAATAGTTATCTCCTGAGATGTTGTAATAGATAAATGTGTTATGGTACATTTAGTACTTGTTTTTTCTATTTAGATTTCAATTAAGTTTCAATTGATTTTTGTGTGTGGTATAAGATTGGAATTTACCCTAATTTTTTTCTGAATGAGTAGACAATTGTACCATAACACCACTTATTGACCTATACACTCTTGCTCTTACCAATGAGAAATTCCACTGTCCCCTGAAGATTTTAAATTTATTTAATTTTATGAACTACCCAGATATTGGGCACTCTTAGCAAAAAGGATTTTTCTTTTATCAGATGTTAAGTTCTGACATCTATTTCTAGTTCTTTTCTGTCCCTTACAGACACATTATTTATAATACTCCTAAATTGGATAGCCAAATTTTCATCAAAAATAGAATGGATTTTCTTTGAAACTAAACCTGTACAATGAGATAACACAGCACAATAGGAGGGAGATAAGTGTTGAGAATGAATGCATTCCAAGGGCATAATGTTGAGTTAAAGAAGCTAAATGCAAAGGAATACGTAATGTACCATAGTTGTGAGATTCTGTTTATACAGTTTTCAAAAATGGGCAAAATGAGTGTGTGATTTTAGAGATCATTATTGTCATTATTTCTGGAGAGACAGGAAAAGGCTGACACTCAGCAGGGGGCGGAAGGAGACCCTGTACTATGCCCTGAGCAGTGTGTTCACTCAAGAATAATTAACTTGCTATAGGGTTCATACAGAAAAATAATTCACTTAAAAATTTCCAGGACCTCTTACTGGGGCTCTAGTTCTGACATGAAGGAGTGGACATGTGCTTCCATCCCTAACCAAGAAGCTATTTCCAACTGATATCCACTTTCTAAGAAAAAATTAGTTGTCTTCAATAGAGATTTACTTAACCACACTTAAGGTAGACTCAATGTCCACAGTAGATGGCCAACACAAAATAAACCAAAAAACAACTTTATAGACCCTTTGTCTCACATTGTTTGGGCATTTTTGTGTTACTGGTCTTTTGCTTGTGAATTATGGCTTCTAAAATTTGTGTCCATGTCCTTCCTTCCTTCCTTCCTTCCTTCCTTCCTTCCTTCCTTCCTTCCTTCCTTCCTTCCTTTCTTCCTTTTCCCTCTCTCTCCCTTTATTCCTCTTTCTTTCTTTCTTTCTTTCTTTCTTTCTTTCTTTCTTTCTTTCTTTCTTTCTTTCTTTCTTTATGTGTATGTTTTTAATTATGGTTGTGTTGTATTTTCTGTTTATTTGTTTGAGAGAGAGAGAGAAAGAGAGAGAGAGAGAGAGAGAGAGAGAGAGAGAGAGAGAGAGAGAGAATGGAGGTGGGTGCATGGGGGAGTATCTGGGGAGAGTTTTGAAAGGGTAACTGTGATCAGAATTTATTGTATAAAAAAAAATTTAAAATTTTCCAGGGTATCTTTGGTGAACTCTGAAACACAGCTTGCTCCAATACTGAGGGGAATTAAGAGGTGAGTGAACAGCCACGTTGCGGGACACTCCACAATCTAGGACATCCACAGTGGGATAAAACCCCGGGCTCTTAACCCCAACTCCATTGGCTTTACTAGCCAGCCAGCAGGAAAGTTCCCTGCAGGTAGGCTCCCCTGATACCCAACCCCATCCACCTGACCTTCCAAGCTACTAGCCCCACCCCACCCCCAAACACGCCTATCCTCCTGCAACCTCGGTGGAACACCGAAACACAGCTTTCTCCAATACTGAGGGGACTTAAGAGGTAAATGAACAACCACGAGGTGGGACACCCCACTTTTTAGGACTTCCACAGTGGGACAAAACCCCGGGACCCTTCTCCAACTCCCTTGGCTTAGAAGAAAACTTTCTCAACCTAAAGAAGGATATCCCTATGAAGGTACATGAAACTTACAGAACACAAAATAGACTGGATCAAAAAAAAAATAATCTCCCCTTGCCATATAATAATCAAAATGCAAAAAGTACAGAATAAAGAAAGAATATTAAGAGCTGTAAAGAAAAAAAGTCAAGTAACATATAAGGGAAGACCTACCAGAATTACACCTGACTTCTCAATGGAAATGAAATCCAGAAGGTCCTAGGCTAATGTGCTGTAGACACTAAGAGATCACAGATACAAGTTCAGACTACTGTACCCAGCAAAACTTTCAATCACCATTGATGGAGAAAACAAGATATTCCATTACAAAATCAGATTTAAACAGTATGTATCCACAAACTCAGCCCTACACAAAGTACTAGAAGGTAAACCCCAACCTAAGGATGCTAACTGCACCCACAAAAACACAGACAATAGATAATGCCTCACCAACAAAACCCAAAGAAGGAAAACACACAAACACTACTACTGAAAAATAACAGGAATTAACAAACACTGGTCATTAACATCTCTTAATATCAATAGACTCAATTCACCTATAAAAAGACACAGGCTAAGAGAATAGATATGGAAACAGGATCCAGCCTTCTGCTGTATACAAGAAACACACCTCAACCTCAAAGACAGACACTAACTCAAAGTAAAGGTTGGGAAAAGGTATTCCAATCAAATGGACCTAAAAAACAAGTGGGTATAACTATCCTAATATGTAACAAAATAGATTTCAAACTAAAATCAATCAGAAGAGATGGAGAAGGGCACTTTATACTCATAACAGGAACAATCCATCAAGATGAAGTCTCAATCCTGAACATCTATGCCCCAATACAAGAGCACCCACATATGTAAAAGAAATATTACTAAAACTTAAATTGCACATCAAATCTCACACACTAATAGTAGGAGACTTCAATACTCTACTCTCTTCAAAGGACAGATGAACTAGACAAAAACTTAACAGAAAAATAAAAAAAACTAACAGATCTATGAATCAAATGAACTTAACAGACATCTATAGAATTCTCCATCCAAATACAACAGAATATGCCTTCTTCTCAGCACTTCATGAAACTTTCTATAAAATTGATCACATACTTGGTAACAAAGCAAACCTCCACAGATACAAAAAAATTAGAGTAACTTCCTGTGTCTTATCGGATCACCATGGATTAAAGTTAGGAAAACCTACAAACTCATTGAACAGTGAACTACTGAACCACTCCTGGGTTAAGGAAGAAATAAAGAAAGAAATTAAAGACTTCCTAGAATTTAATGAAAATGAAGGCACAATGTATCCAAATCTATGGGACACTATGTAAATAGTGCTAAGAGGGAAGTTTATATCATGAAGTGCCCACATAAAGAAAATGAATAAGGCTCACACCAGTGACTTAACAGCACACCTGAAAGCTCTAAAACAAGAAAAGCAGACTCACCCAGGAGGAGTAGAAGACAGGAAATTATCATATTGAAGGCTGAAATCAATAAAATAGAAACACAGAAAACAATACAAAGAATCAATGAAACAAAGAGCTGGTTCTTTGAGAAAATCAACAAGATAGACAAACCCTTATCCAAATTATTCAAAAGGCAGAGAGAGAACATCCAAATTAACAAAATCAGAAATGAAAAAGGGAACATAACAACAGACACTGAGGAAATTCAGGGAATCATTAGGTCATAATACAAAAACATGTACTCCACAAAATTGGAAAACATAAAAGAAATGAACAATTTTCTAGATAGATTCCATATGCCAAAATTAAATCAAGACCAGATGAGCAACTTAAATAGTCCTATAAACTGCAAGAAAATAGAAGCTGTCATCAAAAACCTCCTACCCAAAAAATATCTCAGGGCCGGATGGTGTTAGTGCTGAATTCTATCAGAATTTCCAAGGAGAGCTGATATCTACACTCCTCAAAGTGTTCTACATAATGGAAACAGAAGGGATATTACCAAACTTTTTTTTATGAGGCTACAGTTACCCTGATTACCAAAACCACACAAAGATTCAACCAAGAAAGAAAATTACAGACGAATCTCATTCATGAACATGGATGCAAACATACTCAATAAAATACTGGCAAACTGAACCCAACAACGCATCAAAAAATCATCCACTATGATCAAGTCGGCTTTATCCCAGAGATGCAGGATTGGTTCAACATACAAAAACCTATAAGTGAATTTATTATATAAATAAACTGAAAGAGAAAAACGTATGATCACTTTATTAGATGCTGAAAAAGCATTCGACAAAACCCAACACCCCTTCATGATAAAGGTCTTGGAGAAATCGGGGATACAAGGAACATATCTAAATATAATAAAAGCAATATACAACAAGCCAACAGCCAACATCAAATTAAATGGAGAGAAACTCAAAGCAATTCCACTAAAATAAGAACAAGAAAAGGCTGTTCACTCTCTCCATATCTCTTCAAAATAGTTCTTGAAGTTCTGGCTATAGCAATAAGACAACAAAAGGAGATCAAGGGGATTCAAATTGGAAAGGAAGAAGTCAAACATTCATTATTGAAAGATGATATGATAGTATATATAAGCAACCTCAAAAACTCTACCAGAGAACTCCTACAGCTGATAAATACCTTCAGTGATATGGCAGGATACAAGATCAACTCAAAAAAATTAGCTCTCCTACATACAAATGATAAAGAATCTGAGAGGGAAATCAGAGAAACATCACCTTTTACAATAGCCACAAATAACATAAAATATCTTGGGGTAACACTAGCCAAAGAAGTGAAAGACCTATTCAACAAGAACTTTAAGTCTTTGAAAAAAGTTACCAGAAAATGGGAACTTCTCCCATGCTCTTGGACAGGTAGGATCAACATAGTAAAAATAGCAATCCTACCAAAAGCAATTTATAGATTCAATGCAATCCTCATCAAAATCCCAACACAATTTTTCACAGACCTTGAAAGAACAATAATCAGTTTCATATGGAAAAACAAAACTGGTTCCTGGGTAGAATATCTCTCTAGCTGTCTTAGTCAGGGTTTCTATTGCTGTGAAGAGACACCATGACTGCAAGAACTCTTATAGGGAAAACATTTAATTGGGGTGACCGGCTTACAGTTTCAGGAGTTTAGTCCATTATCACATGACAACGCATAGGCAGATGTGGTGCTGGGAAGGAGCTGAGAGAGTTCAACATCTTGATCCAGAGGCAGCAGAAATGAATGACTTGAGCTTCAGAGACTCGAAACCCACCCCTTAGTGACATTCTTCTCGTAACAAAGTCACACCTACTCCAACAAGGCTATACCCCCTAATAGTACCACTGCCTATGGACCAAGTATTCAAACTTAGGAGTCTGTGGAGGGTATTCCTATTCAAACCATCACAGTAGATACTGGGACTGGCATGAAAGAATGGGGATGGAACTTGAAGGGGTCAGAGGTGGAGGAATTCCACAGGAGGGAGGAAAGCAGAGTGTGCCACCAGGATCTGCTTAGTCGCCCAGGAATGGGGTTAGAGAGGGAGGAAAGGCCACAGCAGGGCAGTCTGCTACAGAGCTGGGGATGAGATGAGGGGTGCATTTGGGGGAGAGAAGGAAGAATGAAGATCTGAAGATAGCTTACTACTTCTCTGGCCTATCTGCTGTGATGGCATGACCAGTGAGTTTCCAGGGAACTGTAGAAATTGGAGGCCGAGACAAAGGGATGGGATAGTGAGGAGGATGTCGGAGAAGATCTGTGTGATCTGCTGCAGCAGGTGGTCTGTTCTAGCGCTGGGGTGAGACTGGGGGATTGGATTAGGAGAGGAGGGGAGTGTGAAGATCACTTGCTTCTTTCCATTTCTGAGTTCTTAAATTTGTTCTATACATCTATTGGCTGATTTCTGGGCTGGTGCCACATTGTTTTATTATTATATCTTTATTATATTATGATGGTATGTGATCTTTTATCACCATTCTTCTCTCTTAAGATCTTGGCTGTTGTGTGTGTGTGTGTGTGTGTGTGTGTGTGTGTGTGTGTGTGTGTATGCACGTGCGCATACACATGCGCTATTGTATTCATATGTATAATCAAATTATTAAGTTCCAAAATTATTGGGACTCAATTTTAACCATGTAGAATAGGTTCATATATGAATTTAAGGAACGATGTAATGTTTTTGAAGTAGCGACTTTTCCTAATTTAGACAATGGTAGATGCTTCAAACTTCTAGAGTTATCATTTTTGTCTTTTGATTTAAAAATATAATTCATTCATATTTCAAATTAGGCACTCTCATGGCTAGAAAATATTATGATTAGTGTCTCTCTCATTTTGCTTTTCAAGTAGCTATTAACACATTCACGCTGAGTGGGGATTCTGCCTAGTGCCACTTCCCTCTTCTCTGACGTGCTCATTCTTGTCACAGAGGTTGCCATATGAGGGTTACATGACCCTGAGCCCTGGCAACAGTTCATTCCAACAAGAGACCACGTTTTAGTGTTCAGACTCCACCACACTGGGATTGGCTGCTGATGAGGACAGCTGGCCTCTCTGGTATCATGGGGTCCCAGAAACAGGGATCACTTAAGTGGGTAGAGTTAGGGCAAAGTCAGATTTGTATCCTGACTCCATAAGGTGGCCTCTAGATACAAGGAAGAAGCCTAGGTTTGCAACCAAGAAGCCAGCCTGACAAAATCTTCAACTTAGCCTGTGACACGGACAAGAACAGTCAAGGATGCAGAAGCAGCCAGGGCTGGAAGGGGACTGGGGAAGATGACCCGTGGCAGTGTTACAGCATGGTATGTGGTGCCGTGGGCCTGTAGGTTCGAGTCCATGGGAATCTAAGGTGATTGGTAAGAGACGTAACAAGCAAGGTTGGCACTGACCTGTGTCTGGCTTGGAGATGCTATCCTTTCTTCTCTGTCTGGTGCTGCCCAGGAATGTCTCCTCGACACCATGTGCACACCCACTCTATTTCCTTCCACACCTCCTTCCACTTCTTGTCCTCTGCTCGCCCCTCCTCTATTCAACTCTAAATCTCTGTCACGCTTCATTCTGGTGGTAACGGCAAACCCTAGGGCAGCCTAGCTTTTCCTGGTTTGGGGAGAGTTCTTGACACCAAAGAGGAACGACTTCTTCCCTCTTTATCTGATTCTCCCCTAGCAGCAAGTAACTTAGAGTAAAGGTTTTGAGCCAACTGCGGCAATAGATTGTCCCACAAGTGACATGTAACGTGAAAACCACCCTCATCCCCTGAAATAACAAGGATACGCACTCCCGTGTATCCCATGCAATGTGCTGCGTGAGCCGGGCCTTTCCATTGAAGTCCAGGCAGATGGTGCAATTTTCTTGTCCGTCCTTCTGACCACAGCTTGGCCACAGGAACGAGGTGCTGTCATTTTCCTGTGCTCCTTGTTTCAGGCTGTGATTGTCCAGGTCACACTGACACTTGATGGAACACCTGTCATTAATGCGTCACTCAGGGTAGCACAGGAAGGGAAGTGCAGATGAGCCTTGTTTATTGAGATAGATATTCAACAGCCAGCCCGGAAACGTTGAGTGCTTACTATTTGTGCACTGTCACTCAAGACCGGGCATCAAACTTGGATAGGTGATTCTTACCTTAAAAAGCTCGGCTGTTTGCAGGGGCAGCAATCATTAGGCAAGGACAGAGCAATGTGGCAAGCGTGATAAGGAGAACGTCTGCAAAGCACTCTGGCCATCGGTTGGAGTCAGAGAGGGTATCTGAAATACGCTTGACAGATAGAACTGGCTGCTAAGTGCTCAGGTGAGCAGCATAGCAATGCCTAACCAAAAAATGGAGAGGAACATGGGCAGAAGTCAGTGGCCAGCAAGCAGGTATTAATTAAAAATGAGGTACTCTTAAACCTTCAAAGAGTGGAAAAAGCTGAAAATGAGGGCGGGCTTCTGAAACGGCAAGAGTGCCGAGAGACTCTTCCATTTTCATGTACCGCAGTGGAAATGCAAATTGTCACGGGCCTTTTATGCTTCATAATCATGCCTTGCTCAGCGTAAAAATACACAATGTGTTTGTTCTGAGCTGTCCTTCTTTTGGCAATCGACCCTATATAATAAATGAAGGTATTTGTTAAGACAATAAATGGAGGAGCTTAAATAAACATGGCCCTTTCTTACTATGAAATATTAAGTAGTTAAGGATAAAAAAGTTAAACCTATGATTTCTTTTCTTTTCATGCCAAAGGGATGCCTGTTATATGTTATTAAGGGACAAAGCAAGTTACTCGGAATGTGTGTAGTATAGTTTTGTTCTGGTAAAAAATAAACAACAGAATTTCTTCCTTTTTCTTTCTCCCTCTCCCCTTCTACACCCTCTCTTTTCCTCTTTGTCTTTTTTACCACTTCCCTTTCTTCCTCCATCCCCTTCTCTCTCTTTCTCTCTCTCTCTCTCTCTCTCTCTCTCTCTCTCTCTCTCTCTCTCTCTCTCTCTCTCCTCTCTCTGTAAATAGGCATGGAGAAAGAGGAGCCAGGTGAGGCACCAGAAGGATCATAGGGAGGTTGAGGCTGGAGGATCTTGAGTTCTAAGCTACAAACCAAGATCTTGTCACAAAACCAAATCAAATCAAACTAGCAAAGCAAAACATACAGAAGTATGGACTCCAAATGGCAAAGTAGATGACATTTATTATCTTTTTGTTTGGGCAAAGCTGGTTTCAGAGCTCTTGTCTCTGAGAAGTTGCGGGCTATGTGCTTTACCCATTCAGTATGTGGACTGCAGAAATGTCTCAGTGGTTAGAGACACTTGCCGTCAAGTCTGATCACCTAAGTTTGATTCCCAGAACCCAAATGATAGAATGACAGAACAGACCACAGACGTCTGCATGCCTGCTATCACATACACACACGCACACATACGATATAATCTCTGGAGCCCATTTAGTGTTATTTGTATGTAATATATTTAATGATGACCATTTGGGATAGGATAGCTCATTGGGGGTTCATCGCTGGAGAAGACTGATTCTCCCTCTTTTAGTGGCTATCAATCGCCTGTAGCTCTTCAGCTAAGGCTGAGGCCTTGTGAAAACTTCCCCATCCAGAATGACATGTCAACTGGTATGCAGGTCTTGTTTAGACAGTCACATTGTTGAAAATTCGTGCATGAAACCTCCTTCTCACATATAGAAGATACTGTTTCACACCAGACATCCGGGTCCTCTGGCTCTTACTGTTTTTCCCACTTTTCTGAGCCTTTGGTGTAGAGGGTGCATTGTAAATGCATCATTTAGAGCTAGGCACCCCACAGCCGGCTGTCCCCTGTCTTTTCACCAGCTGTGGATTTCTGTGTTGTCCTCAGTGTGCTGCAAAAGCAGCTTCTTTGATGAGGTTGGGAACTGCATTTATCCATGAGTATAAGACTATGCATCACACACGGTCTTGGGACTGAAGAAACCTTGGCTAGAAATACCAGAGGAAGATGGATAAAAAGAGCCCACTAGGTCCTCACTCATTCTGTATCCTGTGCAGAAACAAACTTCCTTCCAGGAGAAACTTCACACCAAAGCTACTTTACGGCAGCCTAAAGCTCTCAAAATACCGTAGCCTATTTGCCAACTGTTCCAGTGAAGCCTGAGTGAGGAGCAAGACCTAAGACATTAGCAGGATGCCCAGGTCCCACTAGCATGGACTCAGAAGACTGATGGCAGAGCTGTCATGGAAACAGAGAACCACTGGTTGTGGGCACTCATCTCCAGCGGGTGCATCTACAACACACCTACTACACCGAAGGCTCAGAAGAGTGGGAAGAAAGGTGGTAAGAGCCGGAGGACCAGGATCTCTGCTGTGAGACGGTGTCTTCTATAGGAGAGAAGGAAGCTACACCCATGAGTTACACCGGCCAGAAACAAGATTTCCCATGCCACCCTGGACTTGTAGTGGAGGCCTCGTGAAGAGCCTGGGCTCCACCCCCCCCCATGGCAGAAATGGTTGTTTGTGCTTTCATAACAAAAATCTAATACCCTGTAATTTATAAAGATCAGATGTGTCTAATCATATCTCTTGTGAAGGGCAGATCATCTAAGATGAAGGCAGTGACAGGTACAGTTGTCAGAGAAATTGCACCAGTCTGTATGCTCCATGGCAGAAGGAAAGCAAGCTAGCAAAAGGCTGCATATAAAGCATATTCCTAAGGCCTTTATGATACAATGAGGGGGAACCTTCATGATCTAATCATCTCCTGAGGACCTTAAATATTGATAACCGATAAACTTTGGAGGGGGTACATTCAATCCATAAGAAGTGGTGATGCTAGACTCCTCCTTGGGTGCCATGGCCTTTACCACTGGAGATAACAAAGCCAGTCTCAGCAGGGTGCTTGAGGAGACCACATGAGAAGCAGGAATTTTTACCCTCAACAATAATGACAGTAAGTAGGGGTGGTCTATTAGGATGTCCAAGAGATTGAATGGGGACCTGCAATCCTTCCTTGGTCTGGTGAAAATGAGGTGGAGTGCCGTCACTCATGGCCTGAGAGGCAGGGGAAGAATTCAATAAAAGCTACAGGTTTAAATAAGAGCTGAAGCCCCCACAACACAAAAGCACTGAGGTTGAAATTGAAAAATCACATGTGGTGCTAAGAACCTTGTAGGTTTTAAGCTGAATGAAAAGGACAACCAATCCATACTGACATCAAATTATAGAGATGTCAGAATTATTAGCTCAAAATTGAGGTGTCTCTGATAAAAAATTACTTCAGTGGTAAAAAACATGCGAGAAAGGAAACAACAGAAACAATGAAGGGGAGATCACAGGAAGAGCCCCAGAGTCACAACGCCTAGGAAGAGAAAAGTTCCATGGAGAGCTGGAGGCAGAATGGGAGGGAAAGGTGGAGGAATTAGTGAATCCCCATGGAGGAAAAAGAGCCTCAGGGTTCCTGTGGAAGGGTTACTAAAACAAACCCTCTGACATTTATGTGGTAAGTGTCACAGAAAGACAGGGCATGACTAAAAAGTAGGTTTGTTTTCCCTGTTTTTCTTTGGGGGGTGGGGTGGGTGGGTATTGAACATGCTAAAAAGCCCACGATAAATGAGCCAGGCCCAAAAATGTTTTGAAAGAAAGACCAATGAGGCCAGAAATGGGGGCATAGGCCTGTAACTCCAGATTTTGGATGGTTGAGATAAGTTCAAGGTTGGCCCCCTACTACAGAGTGAATTCAAAGACACCTTAGTAATTTCGTAAGGGTCTGTCTCAGATTCATAAATGAGCAAGGGCTGGAGCTACAGCTCCATGGTGGAGTGCGTTCTTAGCATGCAGGAGGCTCTGGGTTTAGTCTTCTGTACTGCCTAAAACAAAACAAGACAACAGCCACCAAGGTAACAGAAAGGCAGAGTGGCTACAGCAATACCAGGGGAAGCCAACTTCAGAACACAGTATCCCAAAGTCTGACCTTATGCAGTGCTAAATGGGTAAACCCAAAAGACAGCAACCTTCCATGTTCTACCATCAAACAACAGAGTGCCAAGATATGTATGTAAACTACTGAGTGACCTCAAAGGAGCAGCAAAGGAGGTTCCGTTAGCCCTGAAGTCTTCTCTAGCCACCGCTTCGACAACTAGCTAGAAAATCAGAAGTATGTGCATAAAGTCAAGAGCATGACCAACCAGTGTGTTCTGATCAACATTTATAGATCTCTCTTTGAAACAGACTTCTCAAGTGCTCACGGAACCAAGGTGTACCATATCCTGGTCCATAGAACAAACCTAAGAGATAGAAAGAATAGTGTGTCTTCCAGCCAGGATGGAATCAGACCAGAAAACCAAATAATGACAAAAATTTTAACTAGAGCAGAGGCAAGAAAAAGGAATAAATACAGGTCAGAAAGTGTGATGTATTGATTATGAGATCTCTCTTGTAGGGTCATGCATTGAAGGCATGGTCCCCTACTGGTGGCACTCTGCTGGGTGATGACAGAGACTGGAGGGATGGGTGTATTTGGAGACTTTCCTCTGTCTTACCTGGTCCACTGGACTGGGTTCTTCTTCTGCCCACATGTCCCTGCAGCTGCTTAATCACTCAGAGGCTTAGTATTACATCATCCAGCTGGGCCCACATGAAGTGGGATGCCCCTCTGTATGTTATGAATATGTTTTATTGCCATTGGTTAATAAAAAAGCTACTTTGGCCTATGGCAGGGCAGAACATATATTTAGGCAGTAAATCCAAACAGAGATACAGGGAGAAAGAAGGCAGAGTCAGAAAAACACTAGCAGCCACCTGAGGAGTAAGATGCCAGAGCATTGCTTACGGTAAGCCATGGGCATGTGGCAATACACAGATTATTAGAAATGGGTTAATTTATATGCAAGAGCTAGCCAGTAAGATGCCTGTACATTACAGAACAGTGCTGGATCAGTCCCAATAGCACCACTATGGTGAGGAGAAGCCACTGTCATATAGTATATACTATAATATGTTATTGCATTAATCACAGTGTGGCAGACTAGTGGGTCTCAGAATATGGAAGGTAGACCCCAGGGTATCCCTGGGACCTGCTCGGTGCCTCAGAGTATTATTTAGGTTTCTTATTGCTGTCATTAAACATCTGACTGGGGCACTCGTGGGATGAAAGCATTGGTTCACAGTTTTCAGGAACCAAGTCCCTCATGGTAGGGAAGGCATGGCCATGGAGGGAAGCAGGAGCTTCCATGCTCACATCCCTGGATCAGAAAACAGAACACTCAGCCTGGAGCCAGTTATGTGTTCCCTTTCAAGCCTTGTTCTCAGAGACCCGCTTCTGCTTGCCACACCTTCATGATCTCTCCATAGAACACGACCAGGTGACCACATGCCCAAACTGTGAGCCTGTGGGGAGCATTCCTGACTCAAGCAGAAACAACCAAAGAGATAAAGAAGACATTGATAACGGAACAAAAGCCATCGGACAGCAAGACTAACACTTGTCATGCACCCGGGCTTGGCCCCTCTCTGCCAGCAGTCACTCTGTGCCTTGTTACTGCACACTTGCATAGAAAAGAGCACTGGCTTCGTTTATGTGTTCTTGGTGGAGCGGTAACAATGATTGCTAAAAACCTCAAGGCTTGAGGATAACTGTCTTTTGCTACGCTGTGTGATGATGAAATGGTATGTGTCTAGCCGCCTGCTGCAAGCCCGGTGTTATGGTTGCCTTGAGAAGAGGCACTTAGGCAGGGGAGTGCCAAGCCAAGGGCTGAGAACTTTCAAAATGCTCAGCACTGCCGTCCTTATTCAATCATTTGTTTGGAAAACGTAGTTATTTCTGATAAACTGCCTGCTTTTTCTTGAGGCCCCACCCCTAGCTGTAGAGTTATTGACAGCCAATGGCTGCTAGGGAGGGACGGTGGTTTTTCTTTCTGGGTGTGGCCAGTGGTGGGTTGCCATGTTCCATGGATGGCCCCACATATAGACAGCACTAATTGGACTCAGTAGAGTCTAAAAAAACATCTGACAACACTTTAACTTGAAAACACAACTGAGAGACAGACAATGGTTCTTGACATAAGTATTTGGTGTACAACTTTCTTCTGGAGAATGGCTGGAAAGAGCCTGGCACTTTAAGAAAATGAAGCAGTGTTTATTGTAAAATCTGTCTTCCAGGGCAAAGCTACAGTTTTGAAGCATGTCTGCTGCAGTTAGTGTAACAGCCTCCTCATTTGTAGAGATGTTTCGGATAAAAATAGGGCATTGATTGTTGTGATTTAAAATGTATATGTATGAAAATGTGTCAGCATTTGGAAGATCTTCATAACTCAGTGAACCAGCATTCCCCAGATGACCAATGAATGACGTTGCCAATCATGCAGTTTGAGCATCTATCAGGTTGCAAGACAGTTCAACATCTTTTATATAACAGAACATTAAAGTTCATTTGCAGAACCTAATATTCTACACTGAAAATAGCCTTTAAGAAAATAAGCACTTGTCAAATTCTAGTAGAGTTTCAAAGAGGAAATAGCCGCAGCCAACTGAAAACATTAATTATAACACTCTTCTCTTTTTAATTACACATCTCTGTGAGGCCGAATCTTCTTCATTCTCTTCAACCAAAGAAACATATCACAACAAAATGACTGTAAAAGCAACACAAAAATCTAGCTCTTTCTATTAAGTCATATGTTTGCAAAAGTATATAAAATAATTTCATTTTTTCTCGACAAATTTTGTTTGTCTAGGGATGGTTTGTTATATAACCTAGTCTAACTTAGCCTGCCTAATACAGACCTGTATTTCAGGGAGATAATTGTGATACTAATGTGAAGGGTTGGACATGGATATGTGGATTTAAGCTCAGAGAGAAAGCAGGAAAATGTATCCTTGAACTCTTTCAGTGGTCTAGATCAGGAAGGGTCTGCAGAAGCTGTCGTGTATGGAGGAGGAAGAGGAGGAGGAGGAGGAGAGAAAGGAGAAGAAAAAGAAGAAGAAGAAGAAGAAGAAGAAGAAGAAGAAGAAGAAGAAGAAGAAGAAGAAGAAGAAGAAGAAGAAGAAGAAAAGATGCTACCAACCCAGAAACATCTGCTTTTGGTTTTTCAGACTGTGGCGGAAAGGGGAGGTGAGAGAGAAGGCTTAAGAAATTGCATTTTGCTCCCTGGGAAAATGCTGAAATGGTTAATAGAATCAGTACCTCAGTGTGAGGAGCAGAAAAAGATACAAGGGATTGCATTTAGACCAGCTAGCTGTGAGTTCCTTGTTAGTCAAGATAAGAATGATCGCAACAGATGTGCATACAGCTCTTGCTGTGTGCTGCTCATCATTCCAGTCTCCAAACATGACAAACACCTTAATAATGAAAGTCTGTTAGGACAGGGAAACTGAGATATGGGCATGGAATGGTTTGTCCAAAGGTCACCTTTAGAAAGTGACAGACTAGGCATTAGGCCACAGATTCTAAACTTTCAGTTAGCTATTCTACATGTTGATGCTCAGTAGCTGGTCAATAATCTGAATCTAGGGATGGAGAGGGCTAGGGATGGGAGGGGGTGTAGACAAAGGCTGCTCCTATGTTTCCCAGCCACCCAGACTCAAATAATCACACAAAAACTGTATTAATTACAATAACCGTTTGGCCGATGGCTCAGGCATATTTATAGCTCTTACATTTATAGCTCTTACATCTTAAATCAACCCATTCCTATTAATCTGTCTATTGCCATGAGGCTGTGGTTTACCAGTAAGGTTCTAGTGCCTTTCTCCTTCAGCAGCTACATGGCATCTCTCTGACTCTGACTTCTCTCTCCCTGAATTCAGTTGAGTTTTTTCCACATACCTATATTCTTCCCTACCATAGGCCAAAGTAGCTTCTTTATTAACCATTGGTAATAAAACATATTCAGTGTACAGAGGGGAATCGCACATTGGGGGGGATCCATACCATGATTTCTGTTTATTAGTTCTGTCAGAAGTTACCTTATTCAGGTTTCCCCCATTGTATATAAACACGAGACAAATAATTTAAGAGGAAAGATTTAATTTGGCACAGAGTTTCAGAGCTTTCTGTCTGTGGCAGCTGGCTCCAAGGTTTCATGACCAAAGGCTGTGAAGAAGCAAAGTTGCTGTCCCACAGTGTCCAGGAAACTGACACAGATGAAGGGGCACATAACAGGACAAACCCCAAGAATAAGCCTCCCAGAGACCTCCTCAATCCAGCTAGGTTCTAGTTCTGAATGTTTTCACCCTGACTCAATAATGGCATCAAATTCTGATTCCATCAATGGACTAACCCATTGATTAGGTCAGAGTCCTCAGGATTCACTTGACAGTGATGGGATCTTCTAGCTGATGACCCAGCCTTCAGTACATGGTCCTCTTGGGAGGAAATACTTCATGTTCACATTGTATTCATTAATTTTCCATTGCTATGATAAAACACCATGACCAAGGCAACTTACAGAAGGAAGAGTTGATTTAGCATATGGTTCCAGAGGGACAAAAGTGTTTATCATTCCTAGAGGATTGCAGGCCTGGTAGCTGAAACAGGAAGCTGATGCCTCACATTTTGAACCACAAGCACAAGGCAGAGAGCAAACTCAAATAACACAAGTCTTACCGCTCAAAACCTAGCTCTACTGACACACTTCCATTACAAGGTCACACCTCCTGAGCCACACCAAAGAGTGCTAACATCTCAGGGCTGAGCATTCAAATGCTTGAGACTATAGGGGCATCTCATTTGAACTGTCAAATACATTGTATCTGTAAGAACTTTTCTTTTCTTTTCTTTTTTTTTCTTTCTGTTTTTCTGTTTGGCCACATTGGGTGCCACAATGTTGAGCACACTTTATTAAACATTCTCTGTAGATGTCCATATGAGGATGTGGCAGAGCCTCTTTGGATCGCTCTTCATGGTAGGAGAGTCCAATCTGTAACATGTCTGCACTCAAGAACCATAAACTTCAAAACTGACAGGGAAATGCCTGAAAAGAGCTAGCTGTAGATGTGAGGCCTTCCAAAGAACGGCAAGTGTCCCACACTGGTGACCTGTCTGTCACTGGGATCACAGTACCTGATAGGAAATGTTTAAGGTGGGAAAGATTTGTTATGGGTTCCTGGCTTCAGTTCATCATGGCAGGAAGGTGTGGAGCAGCAGCTCAGATCATGGTGGTGGGATCATATGGAAGGTTGTTCCTATCATGGCAGACCAAGAAGTAGAGCGAGCCTGGAAGTGGGCAAGGACAGTGTCTTTCCAAGGCCTTGCCCTGGTGATCTGCTTCCTCCAGTTAGTCCCTATCTCCTAAGGGTTATAAAAATATGTAAAAAATAATACCAGGATCTTGGGAATAAGCATCCTGAATGTCTCTATGGGGGTCATTTCAGGTTTCAAGCGTAACACACACTTCTCTAAAATCCTTGAGACTGATGAAGGTGTGTAATACCCTGCACAGTAATCTTCAGGGAGCAGCATACACACAATGTTCAGCCGGAATGGTGTACTCTTGAGATGCCCCATGAAGGACAGACATTTTTCTTCATCCACTAACATACTTCTGTGTCCTAGTGCCCTGCGTCCATTTTGGGGTTCTGTTCCATGTCAATGATTAGCTTTACTTCTTGGGTTAACTTGGAAATGATGAAGTTCCTTCTCAGTTTTCCTCTTACTCCATCAATCACAATTTGGGATTTAGCTCATGCCGACAAGACATGTCGCCATGTTTTGGTTTTGTCACTTCTATTTGGTGCTGAGCTTCCTGACTCAGCGTCTGGGAGGGGTGAAGACGAAGGAAGATAAGAATGCTCTTAGAGTCTATGTGAGGCTTCCTAGGTATCTGGGAGGGAGCCTTGGATGGAAATGTGCCTTTCTTTTATGGGTCCTCTTGGAGACATAGACAGCAGGTCCTCAGGAGTTGAGTGTGGCCTCAGGTTCCCACCAACCATATCCTGAGTAGTTTCTATTACAACCAGGATGAAATCCCCAAGAGGTTTATTTCAAGATGTACTCTAGAGTCCTTGATTTATGACCCAATTCAACTGAAGACAGTCAGCTCCATCAAAATAAGCGTAAAATGGGCAGATGTGAAACGCCGGGGTGTCTCATTGAAACCAAGGCATTATTTCTTTGAGACTTGGATCCATATGTATAGTGTACTTTTTATTTCCAGACTTTTACATGACACATTTTTTGAAGTAATGTATTCCAGATGTTTTAACCGCCTGGATGTTCCTAAGAGCTTCAGCGTACAGGATTCATCTTGTTATTTGAAATTTAAATAAAATCAGTGTTAGCCTGATAAACCCGCGTCCCAGTGGGAAAAGAATGGCAGGATTAGGAAGCTAATGCAACTTTCCGAAGCACCTGGGGAGAGCCATGGTGCTGAGCTGTTTGCTCCTGGGGAGAAGGGAAGGAGGGAAAACCAGTGTTGTCCACAGCTTAATTAGCTGTGGAAGTGGGAGAGGCAGCAGCGGGCAGGTCAACCAGGGCTCTTCTGGCCAACCAGCTGGGGGCCAGGGAAAAGTACCTGGTTTTCCTTCCTGATTTCTCTAGGGATTGCTGGTGTCTTCCAATGACTAAACCTTTCCGCCAGTAGAGGACACACCAGTACCTGGCAATTCAGACCATGGGTGTGCTTGCCCTCCTGGGACACAGGGCAGAGCAGTGAAGGTGGTAGAGAGAGCCAGTGCAAGCTCCAATCTCTTCCACAGTAGACTGAAGCTAGAAGTCAGAAAGGAGCCTAGAAGAAACTAGCTTATATGGTATAAGGCACAGCCTCCGCATCTTGTAATGCCCGAGACAGAGAGTTTATTTATTGCTGTCACGTAACAATTAAGGGTGAAGGGTTGACGTGAGACAGTCACTCAGGTGCCATAGCTGATAGTACTGTATGTTTCCCTGTTACAAAGGCATAATGACACGTTAGTGCTGAGGATGAGAGGAAATTGTGCACCTGATTTTGGCTGCTTCATCCCAGAAGTGCAACCGTCCTCTCCATCCCATTGGCTGCCCCTGGCTCTCTTGCTTTAGTTCCTTATTTTACTTTAGATTCCTCTCCCCTTGGCTAGCTTTCTTCTCTTCCCTTCTAGTTAATTTAATAATATGCTTCCTCTCATTTCTTGTCGAGAGTAGCATTATTTTTCTTACCCCAGACTACTCTAGTGATGATCAGTTTGTCAACTTGAAACAACCTACAAACACATGGGAATAGAGTCTCATTGAGAGGCTTTCCTCTTTAGTTTAGTCTATGTTGACTATTTTAAGTAATTCATCTGGGAAGACTCAGCCCACTGTGGGTGGCACCATTCCCTAGGTAGGTAGATGAGAGTCAAACTGAGCACAAACAAGCAATAAAGCAAGCATAAATTTATTCATGTGTCTCTACTCTTCACGGTAGATGTGATGTGACCAGCTTGTTGCAGTTTCTGCCTTGTCTTATCGAGATGACGGACTATAATATGGAATTGGAGAATGGATAAACCCTTTATACCTTATGATAATTTTTGTCAGGGTATTTTATCACAGAGACAGAATGAAAGTGAAAGACTAGGTTAGTTTAAGATGCTTCATTCATAAACAAAACTAACCACGAGACCATATTCCTAAGAATGGCTAGCCATTGCTCTTATGGATAGAATTCTGAGGCTAATGCTCAATCATAGCAGCATTGTTTGTCATAGCCAGAACCTGGAAACAACCTAAATGCCCTTTGACTAAGGAATAGATAAGGAAAATGTGGTGCATTTACATAGTGGAGTATTACACAGTGGGAAAAAATGACATCTTGAGATTTGTGGGCAAATAGATGGATTTAGAAAACATTGTATTGAGTGAGGTAACCCATACCCAGAAAGACAAATATAATATGCACTCACTCATAAGAGACTTTTAGATGTAAAGCAAAAAAAAAGTCAGTCTATAATTCACAATCCAAGAGAAGCTAGACAACAAAGAGGACCCTAAGAGAGACATACATGGATCTAATCTACATTGGAAATAGAGACAAGATCTCCTGAGTAAACTGGGAGCATGGCGACCATGGGAAAGGCTAGAAAGGGAGGTGGAAGGAAGGGAGGGGAATGGAAAAAATATACAGCTCAATAAAAACAATTAAGAAAAAGAAATTCTGAGGTTCACTCTTAATAAAATTTAGTTTTCATGACATAATCTCTCCACTGAAAAGTGTTGAGAATCAGAGGGGGGAAGTGATTTACCCATGGTGACTCTGGAGTTGCCTCATTTCCTGGTTCTACACTCATAGTTCTTTCTGAAATTGTATACTCTCCTCTTTGTGTATTTTCTTCTTGGAGAAACTAGCATTCCTCTTACACAGGCTTCTAACTTCACTTTAATCTTGTGGAGTTCAGTTCTGCATATAAAGAAGCCAGTACCTTGGTGAAAATCATTAATTTTCAGAAGCTTTTGTTTCAGCAAGTCCAAAGATAATTGCTAAAAATAGGTATATTCCCTGCAAGATGCTGTTAAAATGAACTCATTTCGTGGTTAGGGTTCCCAAAGGCAGCAAGGCTGTGCTAAGAATTTGAGTATTCCAGCAGCTGTGACAAATTCCTACCACAAACAGACATACAGAAAATGATTCCACTTCTCAGAAGCAGCCTGGGTGCTTTGTGTCAGGGCCGGTGGATCCAGATACCTGCAGACACCCCTGCAGGCCCAGGCTTCATGGAAATAGGTGTTATTTCCATGAATGTAGAGGAGAAGGGAGAGCAGGTGCAAGGTTTCATTCCTGGTTTCCTGGCATTTCAAATGTCCATGATGTCAGCCTTCAGCTGACACAGAAAAGGCCCTTTGGCACCTAGAGGAGACATCTCAGATAGCAGAAGATCCAGGCCTGAAAGCAATCAGTGGCTGGGTTTAGGCAGGCACCATTTCCATTTTCCCGACAGTCCACATTGTTCATCGAGGGCGCAGTTCTTCCAAAGCCTCTGCATTCTGAGATGCACAAGGAGGAGGCTGGTCCACTGGGGCGGAGCTTGGTTTATTTCTCACTGGGTGTTCACATGGATACCTCTTACATTGTTCTTCCAGCTCTGTCTGTGTCTTTCTCCTTCCACCCACCACTCAATTACTCCCCTTCCTCATGTCTCTCTTCCTTTCTTCTTTAGACCCATCTTTTCCCAAGGGCAGCAAAGTTCAACATCTAGTCCCACCTGTAGAACCTAGGCGGCCGTTTCTGGGCTCGCCATAATTTTTTCAGCTCGCAAACCAAGTGGAGGTCCTAGCTATTCTTCGCATCATTCAGACCAAAATATTAGACAGAAATGACACTAAGGGGAAAGATTTATGTTGGCTCATGGTTTCAGAGGCTCTCAACCCGTTGTGGTGGTCAAAACATGGAGGTTGGAATGACTGAGTCTGTGCAAGTGAGAGAGGCTTAGGTCTACAGCCAGACCTTACCTTCTAAAGACTGCATAGCTTCAAAAGATGTCACAAGGTGGGAATCTGTATTCACAACATGGAGCTGTGTAGATATTTCAAATATAATCATAACAGTGAAACACACAGATATCCAATTATTGTGGACCACACAGGTATCTGGCTCTAATTATAACAGTGGGACCACACAGGTATCCAGTTCTAGATTGTAGAGGGAATCCCGTGATGCTTTTCAGTTCAGTTCTATAAGAGAGACAAATTCTCTCTTCTTTCTGTCTGCATCTTTCCCTCAAATTACTTGGAATCTATAGTCCAGGAACAGAAGCAATTGAAAGGGTATGACTGGCCCTAAATATTCAACACACAGAGGGCTGGCTGGGGAGACTTGCAAACCTGGGCCAGGCCCTTGAATACAACAATGTCCATAGAAGAACTCTTCCCCCCCACCACCACCCGTGATGCCATGACCATGTTCAGCTCTTGAAAACAGATAACAGTTGGTTGGTAACTGGGTGGCTAGTGTGGTGGTTTTAATGGGGCTGTTTTCCATAGGCTCGGCTCTTGAACACTCCAGCTGGTGGGTGTTATTTGGGGAGGTTTAGCAGGTGCGGCCTTGTTGTGGGAAGTGCATCGCTAGAGGCAGGCTTTGAGAGCTCAGAGCCTCACCTCACTTCACGGTCACCCTTTTTGTGTCTTGCTTGTGGTTAAAGATGTGACCATTCAGCTTCAGATGCCTGCTGCAGTGCCTGGCACTGGATGCTGTGTCTTCCCACTATGACAGGCTCTTTAACCATCAGCATAACAAAACCCATTCTCTCATGAGTGGATTACGGGGGTGGAGTGTTTTCACAGAAACAGGAAGAACTAATACAATTAAAACTGAGTGCCACCACTGCATTCATTAGCCACAAGTGGTTTCTAAACATGTGGGCTATATCCTTGTAATTTTAGTAGAACAGGACTCGAGGTCAAGAAAAGCCATTCATCGAGGAGAATTTTCCAGAATAAGACCCAGGAAAGACACGTCTCAGTTGCAGATTGCTGTGACTGCTGCTATGATCTGTATCTTTTTAAAGCTCCCAAAGTTCTTCCAACACTGAATTTATGAGTTTCCCACACCAACCCATTCTCTAGCTTTCTGTGGTCACCTACAGGATGTACCATAGTCAATTAAATTCTGACACTAACATACAGCAGGTTAGGGGCTCAGTCCCACAAAACTGAACCTCCCTCAACTTGAGATGCCCCTTGTAAGTGTCTGATGCTAGATTACCCCGTTTTTGCATGACTTAGCTAAAAATCAGAAGTTTATGGGACTAAACTCCTAGATTTGATAACTTACCATGCTATCTTAGAGAACTCAGGGACACAATTTACTTAGTACCAGTAGTTTTATAGACTGGCTACATATGAACAGCCAGGTGATAATTTGGGTAGGGTTTGAGAGCCAGTAAGGTCCTCAGTGAGCTGCTGTCTGTTCTTCCTCGATTTTCTAGAACATGGGGATATTCACCAACAAATAGTTCTCTGGTTCTTTTGTTTAGGGTTTTGTGGAGTTCTACATAGGTATTGTTGGTCAAATCATTCGTATTGGTTAACTAAGTCCTCACTCAGCTCCTGCTATATGGCCGAAGATTGCAGTACAGTGGAATTGAAAATTCTAACCCTCTACTTACTGGCTGTCTGTCTCCATCCTGAAACCATGTAAGTCTACCAAAGGCCACCTCATTAGCAAAAACTCAGTTATGACTGGAAGAGGCTTCTATGGCCAACAAAAGGTGTTCTCCTTACCTCTGTCATTTAGGAAATTGCAAAGGTTTCAGGACTTTTGTGTTAAATACCTGGGACAAAGACCAAATACATATTTCATGCATTATCACAATGTTACAGAGATGTTTCTAATTGATAATATGCTCTCAGTAGCCTTAGGAGAGTTGATATTGGGAAATGGAAACTGTAGTAGAGCTGAAGAAACTTGTATTTCCTACGTGCAAAAACTCGGCAGACTCGGGGTATGCAGTAGAATCCCCCTCTTCTAATACTGATGCTTCAGGGACCACAACCTTGGCCTGCTTCCTATTTTAGATTTTTTTTTGAAGGGGCAGTTCTCATGGAACAATGTACTTGAAGGGACCAGCACACTCCCCTACTTCTATGCATTCCGAGGTCATGGGATACTGCAGAAGAGCATCAAGTCAGAAAACTCCTGGGTGTATCTTATTGGACTAAGAAAGATAAAGTCTTCAAAGATCTCAGCTTCCCATGCCTCAGAGAGACAACATTCCAGAGTGCAAGGACCATTCTCCTGTAGGTTACTGTTGTTATTGAGCAGTGAAGTCTACTTTGTCTGCCTTATTGACATTGCTCCATGACTGTTGCTTCTGGGAACTATTTCCCAAATAATCTCACCACTTCACAGTCCTCAGGCACTGCTATTGGGGATCCAAAATTAGGATGCTGGGTGATATCTCATGAGTCGAATGTCTGTGCACTATGTGTTGGCAGGTGGAAATTCGTGAACTCCTCTCTTCTTCTGCCTTGTTTTTACTGAGAATTCAGGGCCTATGAAGGTCAAGTTCTGGGGAAGTTTGTGGTAGGAATACAGTTCTTAAAGCTATTTCTAAAAGAGCTTGAGGAATTAAAACACAAGAAAGGTATGGCCCAGAGTGCTAGCATACAATGGAGGCCGTCACTTGTGTGTGAATTTTGGAGCAAATTCCTGTGGGGAGCCTAGAAATCCTTGAGTGACTGTCTAGGGACAGATGAAGTCCTGGGGAAGTGTGTTGTTTGACACGGCCATGTCAAGGATTAAGGCCTTGAACAGGGAGGAAATTGGGAAAGCTTCCTTCTCCCCCAAACCCTCATAATAAACATGGTGAGGTTTTGCGTTGTGGTGTGTTTGTTGCTGCTCCCTAGAAAGCATATGGCCTGCCCGGCCTAGCTTTCCTGTACTTGTGTTTGTCCTTTTCTTCTTTCTCTCACTGCCCCAAGTCTTGTTTATGGGACCTAGAAGAGCAGGATGCTCTAAGAAGCAGGGCTGGGATCTTTCCAACTTCAGGTACTATGTGAGTTTTTAAACATGTGACAGCTTAGTTATATGAGGCAAAAAACAAAACAAAACAAAAACCCAATGGCAACATATTGGTTGTTTTATTTATATGAAACATAGTTTAGATGCATTGATCTTACTTTATGTATAATGGTGCTTTGTTGCCTGTATGTATGTGTGCCATGTGCATATCCGGTGTCTAAGGAGGTCAAAAGAAAGCATCAGATACCCTAAAATTGAACTTATGAATGATTGTGAGCTTCCATGTTGGTGCTGGGTATTGAATCCTGGGTCCTTTGAAAGAGTAACCATCTCTCCAGTCTGTTGAATTAGGAGCGGCGGGGCTGCGTCCCCGGCACCCGGCCGCCCGCATGGCTAGCTTATGCCCAGAAATAATTACACGGAAACTGTATTCTTTCAAACACTGTCTGGCCCGGCTAGTTTCAGTTTCTTATTGGCTAGCTCTTACATATTGTTCTAACCCATTTCTAATATTCTGTGTAGCCCACGAGCTGGCTTACCAGGGAGGATCTTAACCTGTGTCTGTTTGGAGCGGGAGCATCATGGTGACTCACTCACTCAGCTTCTTTTTCCCAGCATTCTCTTCTGTCTACTCCGCCTACCTAATTTTCTGTCATATGAGGGCCGAGGCAGTTTCTTTATTATTACAAGACCCACCTCCATCACCAGTCCATTTTAATTTATGTTAAAAAAACCCCATAGTTAGCACAGGCATTTGATTTGTTTACTTATTAAATAATGTTAATTTTTCTTTCTGTAACTTGGATATTCCACAGATTACTTACAAAGTTCCTTTGAGGAAGGATATTTTGATCAAGTCCTCCTTTAAAAAATATGAGATGTTTTACCATATGCATATGAAAAGATACCCAATCTTCCCCTTCACTGAAGTACTGCAAATTGAAAGAACAATATCATTTTCTCTAGATATTTTCCTGTTGTAAACATCAAAAGACTCGGAAATAGCCCATGTGTATAGTTTTTGCAGGGTAATTGGTACCAAGATTGGCAGTGAAATTTGATATATTGGTTTAAAGGGCACCTGAGCAATTTCTATCAAAATTTAAAACATGAATATCCGTCGTTGCAGAATTTCATAAAAATTCTTCTTACAAATATGCTACATGGGACCATAAATATTATGCTGTGTAGAAGTGGACTTGTGCATGCGTGTGTGCTTACAAACACGATTGCCTATGCATGAAGGATAGAGAATGAGTCAAGAGAGAAAATTAGTAAAGATGTTGACTTCTTCAGTGTAACCCTAAAAATGGTGCAGAAAGGAGAGAAAGGTTCATGAGTCCTAGACTCTAAGTAAACTCTGAGGCTCACCTGGAGAGGGAGAAAGGTCTTGAGTATCCAGGCACCAT
Source organism: Alexandromys fortis (assembly GCF_014885135.2). Classification (NCBI taxonomy): domain Eukaryota; kingdom Metazoa; phylum Chordata; class Mammalia; order Rodentia; family Cricetidae; genus Alexandromys; species Alexandromys fortis. Next base: position 1,887,621 of record NW_026067926.1, on the reverse strand, counting down.
GGGTGGTAAACAGGCAGGGTGGAAACTTTCAAAGATGGGTCCTTCCTGTTACTGCAGGGTGGGAAAGCTCCAGAGAGGGAACTGGACTGGCAGTGAGACAGGCTGGAGCGGAGTGGGGGTGAGGAGCTGCCTCAAGAGTTTAAGGGAGCTGGCTGTTCTGTACCTAATCCCTGCAGAGGGAGTGAGCCCATAGAGGACGGGATTATCTGCAGTCTTAAATCTGGTCCATTTCTGGAAGGGCAGGGGGAGGGAGAGCTGCCATTTTCACTCACCAAACCTCTAACCATCCCTGTGTGTGTTTTGTGTGTGTGTGTGTGTATGTTACACCAACCTACGCCTCAGATCTCTAGATATCAATTCTATGTTCAAATTATGCATTATTTATCTGGGGCTATGCCCCATCTGGGGACCGATCATACTTTTGACCAACTGTGTATAAGTTGAGGGTTCTCCTGAAGACTTGCTTGGGTTTGGCAAACTTGCCAGAGTGGCTTGCCAAACTCAGGATTGCACTTTACATATGCTCATCAGGTACCATCAGGCAGTCACATGGAAGGGGTATATAGGACAAGGCGTGGGGGAAGGGACAGCACACCCATGTGCTCCCTGGGTATCCCCATGCCCTCACCAACCCGCAGCCTCTATGACCCTCGTCATTTAGGTACTGTTACAGAGGTTCCTTTAAGTCGATGTGATTGGCCAACTCATTGGTCATTGGTAATTAATTAACTGAACCTCTAAGCTAAGCTCTCTAATAGACCCGGAGGTTGAAGGGTGAGCTTCGCTGATCCTCTGACCCCCAGACATTTAGTGACAAACCAAGGCTTACCTCGTACTCAATTGTGATAAAAAAAAAAAAAGGGTTGTTATAAACAAGAAAATATCCTGTTCTTACATCCTTCCCAAAGAGCCCTACAATGTCAAGAGTTCTATTCCTGCATCTGAAGATGAGGACCCAGTGTGAGGGATAATGTCCTAACAACCTCAGGGGCACGGCAAGGATCCAGAAGGAAAGCTGACTTGACTTTCATATCTGTGGAAGCTAAGGAACTCCACAGGCCAAACCTGTGGGCACCTGCTACCTCTAGACAGCAGGAGAACGGACCTGCAGACGGACTCTTCCATCCCCAAAGTTCATCTGTTTCTGTCCTGTTTAACCCCATGCCCCCTGCTCCATGCATACGCAGTCTCTACGTCTCCTGTGGCAGTTACTTCAGTTGTTCTGATTAAGGGAACTATTCTGCTTCTGGAGATGACTGCCAGCTTTCTTTTAATTCCATGTCACCTCCAACGATCCCAACCTAACACCATGCTTCTTTCTTATTATACCAGAGTATCACAGAGATAGAAAGGAAACCGTGCGTCTGAATGCTTATCCTGGGCTCTCTGACCTATACCCCGGGTCACCAGTACAAAGCAGGGCCGGAGCAGGGATTTGTCATCAATTCAGTCTGCTCTCCTTCCTTATCAAGCATAGCAAAGGTGTCACGCAGTTCCAGAAGATGGCGAATTTATGGGAGAAATATCAAAACATCTAATAGTTTTGTTTTTGACTTTTGTTTTTCGAGACAGGGTTTCACTGTAGCTTTGGAGCCTGTCCTGGAACTAGCTTTTGTAGACCAGGCTGGCCTTGAACTCACAGAGATCCGCCTGCCTTTGCCTCCCAAGTGCTGGGATTAAAAGCATGCCCCATCACTACCCGGCCCTAATAGTTTTTTTTTTTATGACAGGAAATGGATGTAACATTAGACATAATTTAAAATAAAAATCAGGGCTGGGGAGGTGATGCAGAAGCTAAGAGCACTGACTGCTCTTCTAGAGGACCTGGACTTGCCCAGCAACTGTCTGAAACACCAGGTTCAGGAGATTTCACATCCTCTTTTGACTTTGGGGGACACTAGGCTGGCATGTGATGCAGACATTTATGCAAACAACACACTCACTCATGCACATAAAATCAGTGAAAAGGAAAGAATAAAATCAGGTAAATAGATATATTGAAAAAGATAAGTTATTGCAAACTTGTGCAACCACTCTGGAAAGCAGTGTGGCGGTTTCTCAGAAAATTCAGGATCAACCTACCCCTGGACCCAGCAATACCACTCTTGGGAATATACCCAGAGAGGCCTTATCATACAACAAAAATATATGCTCTACTATGTTCATAGCAGCATTGTTTGTAATAGCCAGAACCTAGAAACAACCTAGATGCCCTTCAATTGAAGAATGGATGAAGAAAGTATGGAATATATACATATTAGAGTACTACTCAGCAGTAAAAAACAAGGACTTCTTGAAGTTTGCAGGCAAATGGATGGAAATAGAAAACACTATCCTGAGTGAGGTAAGCCAGACCCAAAAAGAGGAACCTGGGATGTACTCACTCATATTTGATTTCTAGCCATAAATAAAGGACATTGAGCCTATAATTCAGGTTCTTAGAGAAGCTAAATAAGAAG
>NW_026067926.1:1871009-1884825 GCF_014885135.2 Alexandromys fortis | reverse complement strand
GACAATGGGGATGTTCTATCGGGAACTCACCAAGGCCAGCTGGCCTGGGTCTGAAAAAGCCTGGGTTAAAACAGGTCTCACTGAACATAGTGGACAATGAGGACTACTGAGACCTCAAGAACAATGGCAATGGGTTTTTGAGCCTACTGCACGTATTGGCTTTGTGGGAGCCTAGGCAGTCTGGATGCTCACCTTACCAAGACCTGGATGGAGGAGGGTGGTCCTTGGACTTCCCACAGGGCAGAGAACCCTGATTGCTCTTTGGGCTGACGAGGGGGGGACTTGATTGGGAGAGGGAGAGGGAAAGGGGAGGCGGAGGTGGGGAAGAGACAGAAATCTTTAATAAATAAAAAAAAGATAAGTTATTAGAGACATGAAATAGGAATATGAGCTATTTGAAGATTTGGGGCACGAAGCATATTGTTAGAATGAACATTATCTTGCCTGTGGAGATATCAGATGATGGAATGAACAGAGCCCAAGAGCAAACCAATGAATGGGAGGAATCTGCCAATGAGCTCTCCCAGAAAGTATCTGAGATTAAGAAATCTGCAGAAGAAAAGAGAGGGAAATCTAGAGGCTAGAATTCCAGCAGGAATCTCAGAAGGAGAAGGAAAAGGGGTCGGAGCATAGGTGGTAATCTTCCAGAGTTAAAATGTGAGAGGGTTTAGGCAAACAGGACCTCGGAGCCCCAGGTTCCTGCAGTGTCACCACGAGCCCTAATCCAGACTGTCATTGCAAATCACAGAGGGATCTTGCGAATATTCAAACATGGTAATTTATTATTATTTATTTACAAGAAACAGCTTGTCCTTTGGCCTCTCTTTCCTGCAGGGCCAATTCCAAGCTATTGCTGAAACAGCTTCCAGCACTGGCCAAGAATGTAAATTGTGCAGCAATTTCCAGTCCCCAGCCTCCTGGTCAGGGTTTGATGGATAAAGGATTGCAAATGAGGCCCAAGACCCTTGTTAAGCACTGTCACCCTGAGTCACCCTGTGCGGATCTGGGCTATCAAGGCAGCAGCTGTTGCTTTTAACCCATTGATTCCCCAGTGCCTTCGCCTTGAGGGTTTTTAAATATATATACATATATATATATATTCCTTCATTTAAGTGTGACCCAGTATTGTTTCTTTCTGCTACCCCTCTTTTGTTTTTCTGCTTCTTCTTTCCTTCTGGTATTGACACTGTTTCCCCTTCTTCACATCCATCCACTCCACAGTTATACCGAGCCTTTGTCATGTTCCAGGCACTTTTGAAGCCATTGCTACATGAGTCCTTTCTAGTGAGAAGGGCTGATAATGGAAATTGTGGTAAAGAAAAAGGAAAAGTAGAGCCGTCTATAGATCCTAATAAATTCAACAACGATAACTGTGTGTTACACAGATTTTCACTGAGTTGGGTAGGGGAAGCCTGGGATGAGCAGAGGTGTCCGGGTAAGTTTGAGGAGGCAGTAGTCTAACGAGAGCTGAAAGCCAGAGAGGGAGTCATCCGCTCTGTAGAGACCTGGTGGGCAAAGCATGTGCAAATGCCCTGAGGTTCTTTCTTCTGCCCTCTCTTCTTTGGTCCACTTCATTTGCACTAAAGTTCAGAAAAACACATCCACACTGTATGTAGCAAGGCATATTTTCACATTCTTCATTTTCTTCGATTTAGCTTCTGTTCCTGCTTGTTGCTTGTAATTGCTCTCTTGATGGCCACTATGTCACTGTAGGTGTGATGATGACTTGAGAACACAGATTAAAGGGACAGAGAGCATGTGGGGTCCCCTTGTCCAGTTGGTGTGCATCCATAGCTCAGCCTTACTCTGTGCAGGAGTCAGATTTTCCGAGAGCAGAGACTACAAGAGGGTTTTTGATAATGTGTGTAAGCTGTTGGTGACCTCTGTAGCCTCAGTGCCCGTCTTTTTATCTACTGCTGACTAGCCCCGGCTTGTGGAATACTCTTTGCCTGTGAGCTTTGCAGGCGTCCTATATCCCATTATTCAGGCTGTGACTGATTGTACCACTGCCCCATGCTCTTCTTTGTAATGATATACGTTCACTATCATGGCCTCATGGTGGGTGGAGTTTATCCTCTACCTCTTGGTGCTTTGGTCATTGGACATGGGTGAAGCTGATGTACACAGAAGTTTGGGATGCCCTTGGTAGGTGGACTCGCTCTCCTGCATTCTTGCAATTACTGTAGGTGCCTAGGACCTCCCTAAGAAATGACAGATAAGTATAGTTACATGCATCCAACCCAGCTGATGTGGTTTGAACCTGCAATGTTCCTTATAGGCTCATGTTTTGTATGCCATATCCTGGATGGTGGTACCACTTTGAAGGCCTCTAGGGACCCCGTTGGTGGAAGTAGGTCACAGAGGTGTGCCTGTAGGGCCAGCTCTGGGTTTTGGATGCAGACTCTGCTTCCAGGTTTGTGAACAGTTGTGCCCCCATACTTCCAGGCTTTCCTTGCCACGATGGACCCAAATCCCCTGCAACTGTGAGTTCAAACAAGCATGTACACCCTTAAGCTATTTCCTTCAGATATTTTTTTTCACAATGGGCAAAAGTGACTAACCTGTGAGACGAGAGCTGCTCTCACATGCAAGAACTTGATACAGCTTTCACACAAACCAACTCAGTGCGTGTTTATGAATGACCAAACACGGCTCCCAAAGATGTCCCTAATAGCTGCAGTGGTTGACTATAGGATCCTCACAGGTGTCAGTCTGCAGATGTTCAAGCCCTTCATATGGAATAGCATATTTTCCTCCAGCTCATGCCTATCCTCCCTGAGCTTTCAATCACCGCTGGATCACCTATGGTACATAATGCAATGTAAATGCTATGTTAATAGTTATTATGCCGTATTGTTTAGGGAACAATGACAGGAGAAAAAAGTCTGCAAATAATCAGTCCAGACACAACCAGCATAGGCAGAACTGCAGATTACAGGAGCAAGATGCATGCGGAACAATACCAGGCTAAGAAGGCTGGGGAGCCGCCGGGCATCTTTGTCGTGATGGGGGCTGCAGCAGGGTGCGCCTACAAATTATTTCAATTTGTTATCATTCAGCCTAGCACTTCAAATATAACAAGTTTTGAATTTTGGGACTTTCTAGAGCTTACCTTTTCCCAATGTTTTTAACCTGTGGTTGGTTGACTTTAAAGAGGCAGAACTTGCAGGGGAGGGGGCCTGCTAAACCAGGGTTACTTGTTTAGGTCAGTCTGAACCCTTTAGCATTTCTGCGATATTGAGGGCCAGGTGAGCAGAAGGAACTGAAATTCTTTAGGACTGGATTGGAGGTTTCTTCAGGGGACTATCTGGTAGTTTGGGTTTCCATGCCTTGAATATTCAGGCAGAAGCAGGGCAGACTCAGTGAATCCTTGGGATTTCAGAGCCTGGTTCCTTGAGCTCAGATTTTATGGGCCTGCTCTCTCATTGGCATGGATTCTTTTGTTTGTTGGGTGCTTTGAGAGGCCTGTCTCAGGCTGCTTGGTACCCAGGACACACCCCGGAGCGGTCTGAGGTCGGCATGGTGATGAACAATTTGATGTCGGCTCTTCATGGAGGATGAGAGGGACAGATCCATCCCACCTGTTCCTTGGCAGTGGTAATGCCACCTGATTTACAGCTGTCCATGGCCCTCCCACTGTGTATTAAAGTGTCTTTCAGATTTGACTTCAGCGTCTTGCTCTGGCCTTGAGGATTTAGGAGAGGAATTGATTCGCATTGACTTTGTTGGCCAGACAAAACTGGGTGATGATTCTAAAGTGTGCTGTCTTCACAGAGGAAGCTAAGATATCTCTGAATTAGGTGGAAACCCTTTTCTTCTTTTGTCAAACATATTTCCTCCTTTTTTTTTTCTTCTGGAAATAATATCCTGCATTTTCTTTTGGACAAAGAACCTTGGCCAGTGCATGCTGTCTTCCTTGGTGGGGCTGACTAGTATGCATTTGTTTTCATTTGTTGCTACATTGTGTGTGTGTGTGTGTGTGTGTGTGTGTGGTGCTACAACAAAATACTGAATACTGAACAAAATACTGGAACAAAATACTAGAGTCAACTGAAACACAAACCACTGGGCACTCTTGTGAGAGGTTGTCTTGATCAGATGGTACGAAGCAGGAAGATCCGCCCTAAAACTGGAAACTTAGCTTTCTGTTTGTTTAGCCCTCTCTTTCTGGAAAGTTAGTCTATTCTCTTAAAAATAAATGAAAAAACCCAGTGGGTTTTGATCCTACTGCATGAACTGGCTTTGTGGGAGCCTAGCCTGTTTGGATACTCACCTTCCTAGACCTGCATGGAGTGGGGAGGACCTTGGATTGCCCCCAGGGCAGGGAACCCTGACCGCTCTTTGGACTGGAGAGGGAGGGGGGAAAGAGTGGGGGGAGGGGGAGAGGAGTAAGAGAAGGGGGAAGGAAATGGGAGGCAGGGAGGAGGTGGAAATTTTTTCAATAATAATAAAAAAAGAAAGCAAAAATAAATAAATAAATACTTAAAAAATAAATAAATGAAAAAGCCAAGGGTGGTGGTACATGGCTTTAACCCCAGCACCAGGAGGCAGAGGCAAGTAGATCTCTGTGAATTTGAGGCCAGCCTGGTCTATACAGTGAGTTCCAGGCTAGCCAAGAACTACAGAGTAAGGCCTTGCCTCAAAAAAAAAAAATTAAAAATATCAAAATATCAAAACAAAATAAAACAAACCCAAGAAGTCAGAGTCAAACTGGGGATAGTTTTGCAACACCTAAGTAAGGAAAAAATGTCAGTGCTTCTAATACGCCAAGATTTTACACGAAACAGATAACAATGCAGCAGAACTGGAGTAACGTCTCCGGGCCGGTCCCCCAAGCTGTCACCCACATCGCTGATGGGTTTGAGGATGCTCAGAAAGTAGCACATTGCATCTGGGTGAGAAACCAGTGTCTAACTGGCAAGAGAACGGGAGACAGAAGCCACCTCAAGCTGACAAAATGTTAGGAAAGAAATATACCCATTATTGCTAGTATGAAGATAAATGCAACAAATAGTACTGGGAGCATTTAAGTAGCTGTTAAAAATAAGCCACATAGACGTCTTGCCTAGCAACCCTGCCTTATGGATCAGTTTATGTAAATAAAAGCATCTCTCTTTGAAAAAGATAAACTTCAGGGATGTTTGTGATAAACATTTCTTTGGTGGTGGGGAAACAGAACCTGCTTGAATGTTCCTCAGAGGAGGCGGTCCTCTGTGTGCTCCATGGAAGACACTGCACTCATTGATTCTATACGAGCAAGCCGGGCTACACTCATGTGAGGGAAGACAACTTAGCCATAGAAAGGAGCATATAATACAGCCCCACCTTTGTAAGCACAAATTGCCAAAACGGCTTTTCCATATGGGACTGTATGTGTGTAAAATGTTTCTGTGACTGCGGACCAGAGGTAGAAGCACACTCCAGGTAGCTGTAGTTGACGGTGGTTCCACCAGAGAGGTAGGGATGGGAGAGGAAACTCAGAGATATTTCTTTCTGCAGTTTTTGCATTATTCCACTGGTTATAATGAATAAGTAATATGTTTTTAATTAAGAAAGAAAAGGATGCAAAATTAATAAAAGAAAACTAAGAGGTAAAAGAGAGCCAGAAAGGAGGCGTATAGGCAGGAAGGTGAAGGTCTGTAATGTGACTGGCAGAAACGTGACCTTTGGATTGCAGGGTTCAGGGGTCAAAAATCCTGTATGGTGCCCATCAGATTCGGAAGTCAGGAAGTTTGGCGCTGCAGAACTGAGGGAGAGCTGCAGACCTAAGAACAAGGACCAGCTGTCATTTAGGGGATGCAAGGCAGTTTCTTTGGCTTTTGTAACCTTTTGTTTTTTAAAAGGTGACTCTAATTTTATTTTCTTCTATATTCTAATTTTTAAAAAATATATTTTTATTATTTTGGGGAATTTTATATATTGTATTTTGACCCTCTCCTCCAGTTTCTTCCAGATCCACCTCCCATTTCATTCTCACCAAACTTGGTGTCCTCATTTTAAAAAAAAAATTAGTACTGCCTATAAACTCTTGGGTGTGTGACTGCCCAGCTACAGTGTGTTCATCTTACTGGGGGCCACACACTTAAAGAAAGCTCTGTCTCCCTCTGCCCGCAGTTATCAGTGATCAATAACTCCTCACTTAGTGGTGGGACCTCTTGCCCATGTGACTTCTCAGTGATGGGATCTGGTCTGGCTTGAGCTTGAGCAGGCCTTGTGTGCTGTGTCACAACCTCTGTGAGTTCGTGTATGCAACTGTCCTGCTATGTCAAACATACTTTTCACTATAGGCGTCCACCACCTCTGCCTCTTAGGATTTTTTTTTTCTCTGCCCTCTTTTGAAATGATCCCTGAGCCTTGGGAGGAAGAGGTGTACTACAAATGTCCCATTTATCTCTGTTAATGCAACCTACTTAAGAAAGACACAATCGCAAGAATAAGTTTCTCTGCTGAGGTTAAAGAGCTACACTATCTGTGGTATAATGTTAATTCATTAGGATTGCTTTAGCACTATGCCCCTTCAGCAGAATAATAGTAGGACGTTTCCCATACAGCCTATGACCTGTCTAGTTTAGTGACATGTCCAGTTCTTGGCCTGATACTTACATCCAAGTCAAGTTTCCATCTCATTTAGCTGTCCTTAAGTTCAATCAGAGGGGTTGGCTACTCCCATAATGTATGTGCCACTGTTGAATCAGTGGGCATATCTTTCCAGCCTGGTTGCTGTTGTAGTTCCTAGAGTTCACAAAAGGGATGATGACTTTTTTTCCTTAATAATGTGCATATGTGCATAGCATCTTCCAGCACTATGAAAACTCTCCAGAAGGGATGAAGCGTCTATGTGAGTACCAGCTTGATTTCTCCATGTTCTGTGACTCCAATACACAGCATCTTCAGCAACAGAGTCTTGCCATTGAGTTCTGAAAGGTAACCAGTAGCTATGGCAACGGCCTGTAATGTTTTGGGGTCTATAGAGCCTCAGTGGTCAACAAGTCCAAAGGAGATAACTCATTCCTAGCAGTGATATGTTGCCACATTATAGGATAACTTCACACACACACACACACACACACACACACACACACACACATTTTAGGAAGGTAATAATTCCAAGGGTTGTGAATTTGATGTATGGGCCATGTAGCTCACCTTCTCATCATTCATCTTGTCCATTGTTCATCCCTGCATCCCTGCATCTAGAAATCTATCATCCATTCTCCATCATTTGTTGAAGGGCTACTGTGTTTGTAATTAAAAGACTATAACACATTTATTTCAGTTTTTTTAAAGAATTTCAGATGAACACTGTATTTGCACTATTTTATATCATTATCTATCCCCAACTTTTCCCATGTCCACCTTTGACAACTTTAATTACTATATCCTTCTTAATTATTATAATTTCATATATATGTAACAATGATGTATATAATTATATTAATAATGTGGTGATAAGAAGGAAAGAGGTGATCTTTATGACACACACAGAGATCAAACCCACAACTTCAGCAGTCCAACACCATTCTCCAATCAACTGAGCTGACTGGGTGGTGATATAAAGGGGGAAAGGAGAATAATGGATCTGGATTGGTTAAATGGGGTGGAGGATAATAGGGCAGGGTAGAGGAGGAAATACAAAGAAAGATATATATTCATATATGCATGTATGTGTGTAATATGCTGGGTCCATTTAGTGTTGTTTATATGCATGTGTGCTTAGGGATTGGATAACTTATCAGGACACTCATCCTTGGAGAAGACAGATTATCTTTTTTTTTAGTAGTTATTAACTACTTTTAGCTCTTCATAAAGGGGTGAGGCTTGATGAAATCTCCTCCATTCACGCACACAACTGGTATTGTCATTGTGCAGGTCATGTTTAGGTGACCATATTGTTAAGATTTCATGAGTGCAGTTCCCTGTCATGTATAGAAGACACTGTTTTGTGACAGAAGTCTTGCTCCTCTGCCTCTTACTGTCTTTCCATGCCCTGCTCTTCAGTTCTCCCAGAGCCTCAGGTATAGAAGTTGTGTTGTACCTACATGTTGGGGGCTTAGTCACTATGTGTCAGCTGGTTTCCTCATTTTGACCAGTTGTGGTTTTCTATGATGCTCTCAGTATGGCATAAAAAGAAGCTTCTTGGAATGGGTGAAAGCTATGCTTATGCATGGATATAAGGATAGATGTTTAGAATGCCATTGGAAATTATGCTGGTTTAGAAAAATGACAGTAGTAGGTTCTCCTTTACAGTCCATGACCTCACCAACCCTTGGTACTTGACTGGGTTTACAGTGTCAGGTATGACTTCCCCATTGAATGGGTTTTAAGTGCAATTAGGTGGCTGTTGGTTACCGCTGAGATGTAGATGCCATGACTGTATCTTTGGATATTACCCCCAAGATGTAAACGCCATGATTGCATCTTTGGATATTACCCCTAAGATGTAAACGCCATGACTGTATCTTTGGATGTTACCCCTGGGATGTAGATGCCATGCCCGCATCTTTGGATGTCTTATCATGCTGGTCACTGTTGCTGCTCATAGACCTTTCAGCTGCTTAGGGCTTTGATTGTGTTTTCTCCTTGACAGCTTACAAAACACTTTTGGATACTCTGAGGGCTAGTCCTTGAGGAGGAGGCTTCCAGGCCAGTTGTCACTTAACTCTTCCATGTCCTGTGTCCAAATTAAATGATGTCTTCAGCAATAGGGTCTTATCTTCAAGATCTTGGAGGCAACCAAAGGCAACGGCAACAGCCTTTTGAGAGTGTTTTGGACTTCCCTGACCAACAACTCACAGTGAAATTTCTCATGCTTTGTACTGGGGTGTTCATTAATAAAATATTATGTATGCATTTTTAAAGTAAACACAAAATAATGTTTTCCTGTGGCGTGTTCAATCATCCTTAATGCTCTTTGTCCCTCCTCTGTAAATAGTGTCCTTCCTTCCCCTCCCTGTATAAAGTCCCTCCTCATTGTCCCTTCCTAGCACCTACGTCATATTATTTCCCACTCTAGAGCTCCTTCCCTGCCTCCACACCACGGTCCCTCTTATATAGTAGTTTCCTTCAAGATCCATCCTGCAGGGAAGCACCTTAAAACAGAAGGTAAACAAATAAAAACAGCTTCAGGAAGTCCCTAAATCTGACCACTAGGCTCCTCCCCTTCAGAGTAAACAACAAGGGCTATTAAGAGTCACTTTTGGAAAAGCCACACTGCAGAGTGCTCCTACTGAGAGCACAGACAGACTAAGCCTGTTCCTTTTTTCAGTTACATAGTGTAAGCCCAACTCCTTTGCTCAGATGTATAAAATAAATGCACTGAGGTTCAGGGCTACAGTCAGTGGCCTCCCTCAATGCAAGCACAGCCCATATGATTCCAGCTTTTCTGTATGTGTGTCTGTTCTTTCTTCATTCCTTTTTACCCCAGTTGGGTCAATCTCTGAAGCCACCCAGAACAGCTTGTGTAAATCCACCTCTGGAGATCTCAGGATCTGGAGACAGACCTTGTAGACTGGTGTCACACTGTCTTAGAAGCTCCCCAGTTCCCAGCTACAACTTGTTACAGCAATGCTCCCAATGCAGGAGAAGAATCTTTAGATTTCTCATGTTCAACTCTCAGAACTCCTTGTGTGTCATTGAGCAGGGCTAATAGCAAATCCAGGGACCCAGCTTTCTGATCAATTAGCCAAGCACAGAGAGGGGGTTGTGCTAATAGATAAAAAGCTCTTGAAGCCATTTGTTGTGCACTTCATTATAGTGTATGGCAATTACACGGTGACTTTGGTTGTACATATTAGATGAAAAACCAATCTATGATGTACCACTCTACACAACAGAGGATGATGAGCAGCCCGAATAACACAATCCCACTACATCACAACTATGTCCACGTGTGTGTAGGAGCATGCATATCTGAGCATGCGTGTACCAGTGTGCATTTGTGTGTGAGTGTGCTTGTACACGTGAGGGTGGTTGTGTGTATGCATATGTGTCTGGCTGTGTTTGTCTGTGTCTGAGTGTGCTTATGTATATGAGTGTGCATGTATGAGTGTGGGAGTGTACACATGTGTGAAAACATGCTTCTGTACATGAGTGTGCTCGCATGCATGAGGTGTGTGTATGAGTGTGCTTGTGTGCATAGGCATGCTTGTGTGTGTGAGTGTGCTTATATGTATGAGTGTGTAACTATACATGTGGAGACAATTCTATAAGGACACGCTCCAAATGCTTAAACGGTGATAACACCACAGAGAGGAGGACCCGAGACAGGACTACAAGCAACAATTTAACTGTCTTCTCATTTCCTTTCCTTCTGTGGAGTCTGGAAATTTGCTATTGATTTATTCTTTCTGTAATATAAAAATAAGGATAAATGAAAAATAATCAGTAGATTTTAAAATGGAGGTAAGGCTGCTCGGGCCTCTCTTCTTTCTCTGTTCTGTCATATTGGTTCACGAAGGTAGCCATAAAAAGTATATAAATGAAATTTCTGGTCCTAAAGTGAAGGTGAGATTTGTCTGCTATAGATCCATGAGATCAGTCTAATAAATCACTCTGCTGGTTGTTAGGTTAGAAATGAAAAGCCCGGAGACACCATTCTCCCTCAATATGCCTGTGGCTCCCCAGACACCACTAGTTCTGATCTGCACAGTTCAGACTTGAATGAACCATGTTCATATAATCTGGGACTAGACATGGCTCTCCATTCTGCCCTCTTATGTTTTATGTCTGCTCCCCAATCTTAGTCTGCCTTTGGTACCCAGAGACAGTTTGCTGTGGTGGATGGCACACACAGGTTTTCTTAGGTCCCTCAAAAAGCCATAAAGCATGTATCAAACACATGGAAGAAAGTCATAGCTACTATAGAGATGGTAAACAAGTTCTTAGGTAAGAGCTCAAAGTGGGGGACAGAAACAATTTGATCCATTACCGTAGAATAGGGTTCTTTTAGGGATAGACTCATGTTCTTACAAGTCACAAGAAATTCCTATTACAAGAAATTCATGACTTCTGCAAGGAAGGCAAAAGAACCATTGTAACGGCAAGTATTCTCAGATCTGAGTGTCAGGATGCCTTGTAAATATTAAGAAACTTGGAAAATGGAAAAAAAAAGTATGGACCACGTGATTGCCAAGGACTATTTGGGGTCAACTTTTGAAAGCAATAGGTCAAATCCGAGCTCAACTATAAGCTCTGGGACCCTAGATATTGGGGAAAAACTCTCTGGGGGCTTCATTTGGCATTGGGATGGTCGAGGCAATAAAATCACTTTAAACTGAATTCTCAGAAACAAACTTTGAGATGAGTTACAAGCTGAAGCTTGCTGGGAAGCTGTGATTGCAAGGAAAATGAGGTTTTCAGGCTTAGATAGAGGGGTAACCTGACCTACAGTGTGTCTGTAATCTAGTCTTTTGGAGCTTGGATGGGAAGCCTGAAGCTGGGATGGCCCATTGGCGATGTCTCTTTTGGGAAAAGAAGGGCTGAAACTGTGAACTCATCCCAACCAATAGTTAGCTGTGTACCATCCCCCAGGAGTGGTTAACACTGAATGATGAAGCTCCCTGTAGCTAAAGGCAGTCTCTATTGAGAGGTCCAGCTCTGAGCTTCTGGTCGTCTGTGTTCCCAGCCTTCAGGGTGCACTGACTTTGATCTAGGCTCTCAGTACCCACTACAAATACGTGTTCTGTAGGTGTGCAGACAATATAGAAGTACTTTGTGTACTGTCAGAGGCACCACAAGACTGTAAATATTAACACAAATAAATACAAATATGAACTATTTTCTTTCCCACTTGAGACATATTTCTCAGTGACTTTGGAAAAAAATAGAGGTGATTTCCTTGCTTTACCCTAAACCTATCCATCTCAGTGACTCAAAGCCCCACGTCCATCAGAAGCACGTCTTTGCCATGGAAAGAACAAAACCCACACTGACAAACCACTTAGTATCTAATCACCTTTCTCAGTCACCACAGAACCCACAGCCTCTTTCCACAGGTAAAGTGAGTGGGCAAGGTTTGCTCTCATATCAGCAACGCAACTACTACTGTTCCCTCCATCACTACCTCGGCTGGGCCTGGCAACTGCATTATCCCCTGGTCAATGTATTTTATAACGTACTGCCAGGAAGTTGAAGGTAACTGAAGAAGCATGCATCTGAGATATGACTAAGGTTACTCATTAAATATTAATTTTTAAAATTAGCTTCGGTAGCTAAGGGTCACCTCTGTATGACCTTAGCTCAACGTTTCAGGGAAATGTGCCAGTTAGAAGTCATGTGCATTCATTACCCAGTGGGGCAGATGCTTTTAGGATGCCTTTGCATCCTTACTACGTGTTTATGCTTTATCCTTTAGTACTCAGCCAAGTCCAGAGAGGTCTAGAGAGAGCAACAATGGGCACGGCACCTATAGCTCTTGCAAGTCTGGGGTGGGTGAAATCCTGAGGGGAAGGATAAATGGTGAGGGAGGATCCAGGGCTGAGAGTCTCCATCAGCGAGCAGTGTGGTCTAAACAGTTACAGAAGTATTGGAATTTTAATGGGATGAACCCATCTAGTGATTTAGATTTTATGGGCTGAGAGTGAGTAAAAGCTCAGAATAATTTAGGGAAGACAACATATCTATGCACAAGAAACACACACAAAAATACAAAACCCATAAAAAATAAAATCAGAAAGCTTAAAGTACAAACAAAAGACCAGTAAGACAACAAATGCCCAAAACAAAGTAATGAGACAAGAAATATCTCCAAAAAATAGTATGGAGTTCATTTTGTGTTGATCATCTCTTGCTGGGCATTGGACTTACCCTTAAGTGTGGTTATTACGCCCAGTGAAACTCCATTGGAGAAAAACAAAGTTTTCCTTTGTACATGGGTATCAATTGGAGATAGCTTTTTGGTTAGGGATGGAAGCTTGTAGTCCCCCACTCAGTGCAGGAGCTCTGTCTGGTTTGAACTTGTGTAGACCCTGGGCATATTGCCATAGTCTCTGTGAGTTCAGATGTGCATCACTCCTAATGCGCCTGGAAGACACTATTTACTTGGAGTTATCTATCCCCTCTGACTCTTACTGAGCCATGAGAGGAGGGATTTGATAAAGCTATCCCATTTAAAATTGAGTGCTCCTACATCTCTTTATTCCCAATGTTCAGTTTTGGGTCTCTGTGTTAGTTCCAATCTATAAATATCTCTGATAATGGTTGAGCAAGATGCTGATCTATAGGTATAGCAGAATACTTTTAGGAGTCATTATATTGCTATGTTCCTGTAGCAGAACAATATCATTTGGTTTTCCACTATGTCTATGGCCTATTTAGTCTAAGGTTTTTGACTACCTGAGCTGGGTCAGGCATGGGTTCCATCTCATAGAATGGATCTTAAATCCAACCAAAGAGTGGTTGGTTACTCCCACAACATTTGTGCCACTATTGCACCAGCATATTTTGCAAGCAGGTCACCATCATAGATTTCAGGGTTTGTAGCTGGGTTGGTGGTTAACTTTCTTCTTTGGTAGCATGCGGAGTATCTTCTAGTACCATTAACACTAGTAAGCAGAGGTTAAAGTCTCTAGTTAGGCAACAGCTTGATTTCTCTGTGTTCAATGAGAATGGAAGTGCTGTCTGCAACATTAGGGCCTTATCATCAGTTTATGGAGAGCTATCAATAACCTGAGAGGTTTGGGGTTTTCCATGAGATTCATTTGGCCAACAATGCAATAAGATGTAACCTATTCCTGGCACTGGTTTTACAAAAGATATCTTGTTAGGCACTGTCTCCTCCATTATTTGGTGACTACTTTTAGATTTTTCATATACATAT
>NW_026067926.1:1765766-1870711 GCF_014885135.2 Alexandromys fortis | reverse complement strand
TCTTCTTCTTCTTCTTCTTCTTCTTCTTCTTCTTCTTCTTCTTCTTCTTCTTCTTCTTCTTCTTCTTCTTCTTCTTCTTCTTCTTCTTCTTCTTCTTCTTCCCTTATACTCTTTCCATACAGCTGGGTTAATCAGTTGTTTATGATAGATCTTCCAGTTTATCTTGCCTGGCGTGCCTCTCCTAAGTTTCAGTTGAATGCTGACCATAACAAGTTGGTGATCTGACCCTGAGTCAGCACTAGGAAATGATGGACTGTTTTGGATGCTAGATAAGAGTTTCCTGCTGACCAGAATGTAGTGAATTTGGCTCTATGTGCATTTGTCAGGGGATTCCCATGTCTAGCATCTTGATGGTTTGGCCTGCTTAAATGTTGTGCTGGATCCAGGCAGTTCCGTCTCACTTACTTCTGTTTTTATGTATTTGCTTTGATATTGGACATCAAAACACATTGTCAAATTCTTTGACAATATTTATTTTTGAGTCAGAGACCTCTTGTGGAATACAAACTGCCCTTGAACTTGGAGCCTCTTGCCTTAGACTCCCAAGTGATAGGATTACAGACATGCACCACCAGGACTTTCTGTGAATTCTTTCTTCAGAAGGCAGAGTCTCGCTGTGGGTGGTGGCAGATGCTTGTGATTCTAATACTTGGGAAGTAGAAGCAAGATGATAAGGGGCTCCAAGTCAGCCTTGGCTGGGTTGCAAGCTTGAGATCAGCTCAGGGCACATTACACCCAACATCAAGCACACAAACAAAAGGTAGACCTGTTTTTCCTCCCATTAGGTGTGGGCTGGACTTAATGACTTACTTCTAATAATTCAGATATTTCAGAGGGATGCTTTGTGGCTTCTGAGATGGTGCATACAAAACATGGTGGCTTTCACTCTTTCCTCTTGAAATATTTGTTCTGGCAGAAGCTATGCCACGAAGAAGCCCAGCATTTATGAAGACAGGGCTATGGCCTGAATCTCCCTGCTATCATGCTGGTTGGAAGAAGATTGTTTAGTCCTGTTCCAACCTTCAGATGCCTGGAGGCCCAGCTTACCCCTGAGAGAGTTTTGTGTTCACATTGTAATGGACAGCTAGTATTCAGCTGACAGTAATCAGTGCTAATAGCTCCCACCCCCCCCCAGGGAAAGAGGGGAAATTTATTATTTTTAAAAGATTTTATTGTTTTTTTTCTTGATTTTATTTTGAATATGTGTGGAATGGACACGTAAGTGCTATACATATTTATAAGACACATTGTGGAATTTCAATGTGTGAGCAGAAGGCAGAGATCAGATAGTCAGCACATCTGTCACCTCCGATGTGCACTGTTGCTCTGTGTGCACGCCTGTCACCTCCGATGTGCACTGTTGCCCTGTGTGCACACCCGTCACCTCCGATGTGCACTGTTGCTCTGTGTGCACACCCGTCACCTCCGATGTGCACTGTTGCTCTGTGTGCACACCCGTCACCTCCGATGTGCACTGTTGCTCTGTGTGCACACCCGTCACCTCCGATGTGCACTGTTGCTCTGTGTGCACATCCATCACCTCCAATGTGCACTACTGCCCTGTGTGCAGACACCTGAAATCCTCTCACCCAGCCATATTGAAACATTCAACTAGTTGCCATCATCCACTATCTTCCGACCGTGCTAAGACATATTAGGAGCCATGCCTCCCACCCGGCTGCACTCATGAGCCCATTAACCATCCTCTGAGATCTTAATCTTACTTCCAATTTCCAAAAACCGATATTTCAGCTCCACAACTTGACTAAAGAGGTCAGATGAAAATCAATAAACTGTGGGTAAGATAGTGGGAAACACCAAGTCCAGGAATTTCACTGTGACCATAAACTCATAGGGTGCTCTAATAAAAGACATCTAGGAAAAGCCAACATAAATTCCATACCGTTGTAGACTTTATTTCTTTGCTCACTAAAATGTTTCTTAAAGCAGTTTATTTTTAACTTGGATGTCCTACAGTAGTTTGAACTCAGGTGCCAAATGTCATGTATAAAGTATAAATGTGGCTGGTTTTTTACCTGTCTGCTTTCAAAGGTTGGGACAACGCTTGTGCTCTGGTGGCCTGCCACTGTATGTGTGGCTGCCGCTGGTGCTCATACAGCCCCATGGCTCCATTTATGGACACTTTCAGTTTGCAGAATAATTTTCCAAAACATCTTCTGATAACTGTAGTGGATGCTTTTCAAAAATATCTCTTACCTCTTATTGTGTGTGGTAAAACTTAAAGTCACCTAGCTTTGCCTGGTAGGACCCCACACCCCCATCTGTGTTTGTGTGTATGTGTGTGTGTGTATGCGTGTGTGTGTGTGTGTGTGTGTACATACACACATATGCATATGTCTGGTCTTTACCCAGTGACTTATGTAAATGCTAATCTCATCCCAAATAATCCTCACAGATTTACCAGAAACAGTATTTTACCATCTATGTGGTGAACACGTCACCTGGCAAGGAGAAACATAAATTAGCCATTACAACAGATAATTCAGGAATAAAAATATATTTTCTGTATGCTTATGTATTTCCTTTTCTTTCTCTCCTGTCCATGGATGTATTGGGAGAAAGTCAATGCAATGAGTATTGATGGTTTCTGGTTCATAATGAAGCCAAGTCACTCACAGCGAGTGAGTTAATTATTGTTAGGCTGGCATGTACTACAAGTCCCGGGTAAATGAACTTCTTCTCACATAATAAGCATCACAACAAAGGAGAAAATTTCTCAAGAGAAACCCATGCACAGTGTCTGCATTTGAGGCTTTTACTGGAAAGAAGAGAACACCCTCGGGGATAGTGAAACCTCTGGGGAAGGAAGGGGTCCAGGAGGCGGTTCACGGGCAGAGGGAGAGGGAA
Source organism: Alexandromys fortis (assembly GCF_014885135.2). Taxonomy (NCBI): domain Eukaryota; kingdom Metazoa; phylum Chordata; class Mammalia; order Rodentia; family Cricetidae; genus Alexandromys; species Alexandromys fortis. The sequence goes on along the minus strand of NW_026067926.1, from coordinate 1,867,843 downwards.
TTTAAATGTGCTGAGAATGAACTTTCACTTCCGTCTAATTAAATATTTATACACCGAGAATCTGCCAGGCAAGTGGAAGCAGTCTCCGGATTAGCCTTTACTAGAAGCATAAACAATAATCCAGGGCCTGTTTTCTGCACTGCGCTCAGCAGCCTTTGCATCCTCGTCTTTTCCATCAGGCTAGCTTGTGAGTTAGCAAGGCTCTGCTGTCATCCCAGAGAGGCAATGCATTAACAGGGATTTTCAAATAGAGATTTCTGTCTGTTTCTCCACTTCTCCTTGCGACAGACAGAGACCATTACAGGAAACCACATCTCACCAAAACATGCAGAACCAGACATCATGAGGTGCCCAGTCCCAGCTGATACATCTACAACACAACCCTTTTACCTAAGGCTCAGGGGTCATAGAGCAGGAGGAGACAGAAAGGTTTGCTAAAATTAATTATGTTTAAAAAGCTCTCTTTTCTCATTTTACATATCAATCCCAATTCCCGTTCCCTCTCCTCCTTCCACTCCCTCCACCTTTCCTTCCATTTCACCCCCTACCCACTCCTCATAGAAAGTAAGGCTTCCCATGGGGAGTTAACAAAGTCTAGCACATTGCTTTGAGGAAGGACCAGGCCCTCTCTACTATGTCTAGGCTGCAAGGTATCCCTCCAGAGAGAATGGGTTCCAAAAAGCTAGTAAAAGAGTAGGGATAAATCCTGATCTCACTACCAGTGGCCCCACAGTCTGCCCCAGCCATACAACTGTCACCCACAATCAGAGGGCCTCGTTTTGGTTCCCTCACCTCACTGTCAGGCCTGAGGTGGTGAGCTTTAGCTGTTTCAGTGGGTGTCCCCATCATGGTCTTGACCTCTTTGCTCATATTCTCACTCCTCCCACTGTTCGACTCGATTTTGGGAGCTCAGCCCACTGCTCTGCTGTGGATCTCTGAATCGGCCTCCATCAGTTGCTGGATAAAGGTTCTATGATGACATTTAAGATAGTCATCAATCTGACTACAGGGCAAGGCCAGTTCGGACATCCTTTCCTCTATTGCTTAGGGTCCCAGCAGGGGTCATCCTTGGGGATTCCTGGAAATTTCTCTAGTGCCAGGTTTCTTGCTAACCCCGTAATGGCTCCCTCAATCAAGATATCCCTTTCCTTGCTCTCCATCTCTGTCCTTCTCCCATCTTGACTATCCCGTTCCCGTGAGTTCTTCTCCCCCTTCCCTTCTGCTCTTCTTTCTCCCCCAATCCCCATGCTCCCAATTTTCTCAGGAGATCTTGGCTATTTTCCTTTCCCACTCAGATCTTTATATGTTTCTCTTAGGGTTTCTTGTTACTTAGCTTCTGGGGTCTTGAGCTATAAGCTCATCATCCTTTACAGCTAATATATATCCACTTATCCCCACCATGCTCATCTTTCTGGGTCTGGGTTACCTCACTCAGGATTTTTTTCCCCTAGTTCCATCCATTTGCATACAAATTTCAAGATGTCATTTTTTCCCCACTGACAGTACTCCATTGTGTAGATGTACCACATTTTCTTTATTAATTCTTTAGTTGAGGGGCATCTGAGTTGTTTCCAGGTTCTGGATATTACAAATAATGTTGCTATTAACATAGTTGAACAATTGTCCTTGTGGTATGATTGAGAATTCTTTGGGTACATGCTCAAGAGTGGTGTTGCTGGGTCTTGAGGTAGGTTGATTCCTAATTTTCTGAGAAACCACCATGCTGATTTCCAGAGTGGTTGTACAGTTTGCACTCCCACCAGCAATGGAGGAGTGTTCCCCTTACTCCGCATCCTCTCCATATAAGCTATCATTGGTGTTTTTGAACTTAGCCATTCTGACTGGTGTAAGATGGTATCTGAGAGTTGTTTTGATTTGTTATTTCCCTGATGGTTAAAGATGTTGAACATTTCCTTAAGTGTCTTTCGGCCATTTGAGATTCTTCTGCTGAGAATTCTCTGTTTAGATCTGTACCTTTTTTTTTTTTTAAATTGAATTATCTGGAATTTTGATGTCTAATTTCTTGAGTTCTTTATATATTTTGGAGATCAGTCCTCTATCTGATGTAGAGTTGGTGAAGATCTTTTTCCATTCAATAGGCCACCTTTTTGTCTTATTGACTATGTCCTTTCCTTTCCAGAAGCTTCTCAGTTTCAGGAGGTCCCATTTATTTATTGTTGCACTCAGTGTCTGTGCTACTGCTGTTATATTTAGGAAGTAGTCTCCTGTGCCCATGCATTGAAGTCTGCTTCCCACTTTCTCTTCTATCAGGTTTAGTATGGTTGGATTTATATTGAGATCTTTAATCCATTTGGACTTGAGTGTTGTACGTGGGGACAGATATGGATCTATTTTCATTCTTCTTCATGCTAACAACTATTTATGCCAGCACCATTTGTTGAAGATGCCTTCTGTTTTCTATTGTATAATTTTAGCCTCTTTGTCAAAAAAAAATCAGGTGTTCATAGGTATGTGGATTAATATCCACATCTTTGATTCAGTTCCATTGGTCAAAGTGTCTGTTTTTATGCCAATACCAAGCTGTTTTCACTACTGTAGCTCTATAATAGAGTTTGATGTCAGGGATAGTGATGCCTCTGAAAGTTCTTTTATTGTACAGGATTGTTTTGGCTATCCTGTTTTTTTTTTTTTTGTTTTAAATTTTTTCCATATGAAGTTGAGTAATGTTTTTTCAAGGTCTGTGAAGAATTGTGTTGGGATTTTGATGGGAATTGCAGTAAATCATAAAAGAAGGACTTTAAGAATCAGAGCATCAGGAAATTTGCTGTGAGGTTGGGTTCTCCTAGAAAGGTCAGAAGAGGTTACATCTATGAAGTCTCAGAGACACAGATCTCTCATAAACACAGCGAATACAGATGCTGTCTGATTCACAAATAAAGGCAGTCACTTGAAATAGACGTGGTCATGGTGTGAGTTATAATGATACTAATTTAATTGTCAATGCTAGCTTAGATTCTACTGGGAGCTTTCAAGTTTTACTGAGACAACTGCGACAGTTAATACAGAAGAAATGAACATATTTGGAATCCTTTGACCTGTATTTCCACATAGCTCCAGAATAGTCTATATCTCAGGAACACACCAATTATACACCCACAGATAAGTAGTGATGGTGTGTATTCCTTCACTTCCCATGCTCAGAGTCTGCAAATTTAATGTCCATTAATGACATTTTGGTCATTCAGTTAATTGGTAGTTTGATTCTAAAAGTGAATATCTTCACTATTAGTGTCACTGAAATAGTCTCTGTAGCATAGGTGTACTTGGAATTCTCCAGTAAACTAGAACCTGTTAGATAATAAGTGTATGAAAGCCAGAGAAGCTGTATAAGAAGACACCTAGTAGGAAAATTTTCTCACATACGTATGGAGCTTAAGAAGTCCTATGATAGGTGGTCTGCCAAGCACGAGTTCTGGTAGTGGGATTCAGTATGAGGCTCAAGGCCCCAAACCAGAGAACCAGGAGCTGATGCCTGAAGGCAGAAGACAGACGTCCTGGAATAAGAAGATGGAGAATTCGCTCTCTGCCTTTTGCTTCTACCTGAGGACTTCAATGAATTAGACAACATTTTCTCACATTGGCAAGGCTTATAATTTTTACCCAGTCCACTGATTTAAATGTTATTAGCTCCTACAAATACTGTTACAGACCCACCAGAAACAGGATTTGCCCCACTGTTAGTGCTCGACACTTTGATACCCTAACTGATACATCTACAATACAATCCCGGTACTTAAGGCTCAGAGAGCATCATGGGAAAGGGGGCAGAAGGACTGTAAGAGGCAGAGGACAACTGCTGAAAGATAGTGTCTTCTATATATGACAAGGTAGCATCATCCATGACATCTTAAGCAGTTGCTTAAACAAGGCCTGCACAATGACAACACTAGCTGACATGCCAACCCGGATAAGGGAAATATCACAAGGCTCCACCCTTTGATGAAGAGTTATAGGCAATTAATGACTTCCAAGAGAGGGAAAAAAAAAGCAGAAAATGCTCTCACAGGCTATTCAATCCTAAGTGATCAGCCCTAAACACATATCATACAAACAAAACTAAATGTACTCTGTATATGCATATATACACGCATTCATATATACATACATATATGTACACATACACACATATGTATATACAAATACAGTAAATGAACTCAGCATATACACATGTGTATATATAAATACACTAAATAAACTCAGCATATACATACACATACACACATTTGTATTATATATAAATACAGTATTCTGAGTCCATTTAGTGTTGCTCATATTCAATAATAGTAATAAAAGAAGAGGTCATAATATGAGAGGTAGTGGGGGGACATAGGAGGAGTTGGATGGGGCAGAAAGGGGGGTTAAAATGATATAAATATAATACTCATATATCAAATACTCAAAAGAATATAAAAAATAGAAAGGAACTTAAAAAAGTGAAATAGTATTTTACCAACTCCATGGCTAACACCACGTATGTTTTAACTGAAACATAACAGTACCAACAAGTAACTCAGAAGCAAAACTCATTCCAGAACTTCCTTGTGGGAATTTGTTTGCTCTGTCCTTGATTTTCTATTTTATCAGACACTATACAAATGTTTTAATTCAGTGTGATACTGCAGAATAAGATTGCAGTGAAGCAATGACCTGGATTAATTTCCAGCTTTGCTTAGCTTTATTTTGAATAAGATATTTAAGTCTCTCAGTATCAGTTTTCTTAGATATAAACAAATGATAATGCTTATGATTCTGGTGTTGGATTTTGCAAAGATCAAAATAGATAATTGTCTTAGTTAGGGTTTCTATTGCTGTGAAGAGATACCATGACCATGGCAGCTCTTACAAAGGAAACCATTTAATTGGGGCTTACTTGTAGTTTCAGAGGTGTAGTCCACCATCATCATGGTGGGACATGGCGGTGTGCAGGCAGACATGGTGCTGGTGAAGGAGCTGAGATCTTTATCCACAGGGAGAAACTGTCCCACACTGGGTGTGGCTTGAGCATAGATGAGACCTCAAAGCCTGCCTCCACAGTGACACACTTCCCCCAACGAGGCCGTACCTACTCCAACAAGACCACAACTGTCACATGTACAAACAGCCAGCTCTGACTCCAAGCTTGGTAGCCAGTCTTTCTGAGACCCATTTCCAATTGCTTCATTTCACAATATACTTGACTTAGATGGGCCAAAGAAGTAGACAAATGGTTTTGTAATGAGTACATATTTCAGCATTTTCTCTGTGAGCAGTGATGAAAAAGACATTTCTCATTTTGTAAAAATAATAATCTTAGAGTAAATGGCTAGAAGGAAAGATGATTGTCGGAGGATTTAAACAACACTGTGAACTTCCTGCAGGGGATTGCGCATCATCGCAGCAAGCAGAAAGAGTACGTTCACTTGTCAGATAACACTAATCTGCCAGTAGTGACGCCAGTGTCTTGTTATTATTAATGTCCCAGGAGAGTCACCCTGGATGGTATTTAGTCTTTTCCTTTCCTTTTCCCTACAGAATACATTAGAGAAAAAAGTGACTCTTGATCCATAAAACAGAACCAAACCCCTCTTCACTTACTATTTAGTCAGCCTTAGATTAATAAAAACAAAGACAGGACAATAATACAATAATAAATAATACATAAATAATAATAATAATAAAAATACAATGATAAATGTAAGAGCATAAATGACACAGTATTTAGTTCACCATTTAACTTCTGTCATCCCTTGTTGTCTATGTTTCCTTGGTAACGGTCAATCTTGCTTGTGAGCTTGATTGTATTGAGAGATGCCTGAAAGACCAGTGAAATCATACTTGTAGGAGTGCCATGAGGTTTCTTCAGGGAGGAATGACATTTGGGACAGCATCTAAGGGAGAAACACCTGCACTGAGCACAGGTAGCACCTGTCCCCATGTGGTCACTAGGACAGAGCATCTCTGTTCTGTCATACCCAGCCACCATGCTGTACCGAAACCTCTGAGAACCATGGGCCCAAGTAAATCTTCCTCTAGTTTTGTCACTGTAATGTGAAAGTAAACTAAAGAGTCTGTCACAGGCATGAACGTCTGGCTAACACATGTAGCTTTGCTCAATCATCCGCTGAGATGGTATCTGTAAAACCTCTGCACACCATCATCGTATTCTAAGCGCAACTACAGGGCTATATCCATCCATCCATCCATCCCCTCTCTATGCAGTACAGAGGAGTGGGCAGAGACTTGTGGGTCCGGCAGGGAGGGATCTCTCCCCTGGCAGTCTAGCCAAAATGGCCAGCTATAGTTTCAGCAAGAAAAGCTGTGTCAGAAAGCAAGGTAGACCATGATAGAGGAAGACATCCAATTTTGATCTCTGAATACACACATCACAACTACACACACAACCACATATCAATAAATGATAAATGAATAAATAGAGACTAGAATAGAACAGAGAATACTTTTGTTCTGTGCCTTTTCTAATTTTTTACTTTTGCAATTGAGGTGAGTACCCACTAGATGGTGATATTAGGCTGTTGGAGACCATCTACAAACACTGTAATTCACTATCAGTCTTGGGTTTTGTTTTTGTTTTTCGATATAGGGTTTCTCTAGCTTTGGGCCTGTCCTGGAACTCACTCTTGTAGACCAGGCTGGCCTCGAACTCACAGAGATCCACCTGCCTCTGCCTCCCAAGTGCTGGGATTAAAAGTGTTGCCCAGCTTCACTATCAAGCTCCCAGGATTGACCCAGACGTCCATGAAACAGGCAAGCTTGCACCAGACCTCCCACAGTCCTTGTCACCTCTTTCCCCAGGTTTTGCTCAGTCATGAGCACACTACTGCGCTTTTCTCCCTCACTGCCTCACACGCTTTTGCTCAGTCAGCACATCCCTACACTTTCACAATCCATCTTTCCTGCTCTGTTTTTTTTCCAGAGACCACATGATCAGCGCTTTCAGGAAAACCGAAGAACCATGTGTATATGGAATGCAGCATTTTCTTCTTTCTTATGTTGTAAAAGAACCCTTATTTCTTAACCCAGCTGAAAAGATTTTCTCTTATTTGCTCCTTTTCTTTCTCCACAGACTCAGCATCCAGAGAAGAGATGCTACAGTGTCTTCAACTATGAAAGTTTCCCGAATTAGTCGACTTCAGTTCTACATAACATGAATCCCAAGAGGATTTATTTAGAAATACTCCTTAAATTATTGCAACCACTTTAGGGACATTAGTAGTCAAATCTAACATTCATTTTATATAGTTTCTTTATCAGTTATGTGTAGGTTTTGCTGGATGGTTCAGGAAACTAAAAGTCAAGATGCTAAGAAGAGAAGTTTCATTGACAGTCATTTCACCTTGGAAAGTATCCAATCTCTGATCTTGAAAGCCAAGCAGGTGCAGTTGGCCTTTGGATGGAGAAGAGATGTTTCTGTCTCACGTCAAAGATGTCTTCTAGACATGTTAGGTCTAGAAGAGCTTCTTCAGGACTAACCCAGACGCCTTTAGCTCTCAGATAAATATAAACTAGTCAAAGACTATGGTTCTTGACATCAACAGGGTTAAATATTCCCTCTTGATCTTTAAGATCTTATCTGTACTTCGAGGAGGAAGAATGCAAAAAGGAAGGCAAAAGAAGATGTGTCAGGCTCCTGCAAGCAGTTTTCCTAGAGAGAAATACTAATACTTCTTTGGCCAGGACACAATTATATGGGCACATTTAGCTTTAGAGAGAGCACAAACTAGTGTTTCAGGAGCCTACTGTTAGAAACTGTTTTTAAATTCTTCCCTTTCTCTACTCCTTCTCTCATCCCTCTTCACCTCCTCCCTCCCTTCCTCCTCCCATCAACACTTTCTTTCTTGGGGCTAGAACCCAAGGCCTTATGCCTACTGGATAGGCACTCTTCCCCTGGTCTACATCTTTGTATCTTTTGAATGTCACCTCAGGTCAAACTTGTTTCTCATTTTGGAAATGCTTTCAGGTAAAGCATGCATTTTTTGTGTTCTGGATAGCTATTTTCTCATGCCCATAACCCCTAGATACATGCTTCATAGTTTTTACAGTGCTGCAAACATACTAGAAGTCTTTTTAAATAAATCATGTACTGGGCAATAGTTCCTGGGAAAGTTGAGCTACACACGTAAATTTGAAAGCACACGAACCTCAATCATCAGTGAGGCATTTCATCTATTAACTTCTCTTAACTGGTATTGTTTGGATCCCATGGATGTTCTTACTAAGACACACTTTTCAATTACAGTGCGGCTCCTACTAATACAGTGGGTCCTGCTGATAATAGTGGTGATGGCATTTGGATTTCGGCAGTCTTTATATCGGTGTTTCCAGGTCCTTCAAACTGCTCTCCTGAGCCATCTATATATTCACTGTGGGGACTGAGCAGATTCTAGGGTACAGAAGAAACAGGTGGGAGCTAAGAGTAGCAGGTGACTTCCCCCCATGGCCCCCTTCCTGGGGTAGGAAAGAAGCACAGCAAAGACTAGAAGCAAACATAATGCCTCCTTTCTGAACTCCTGCCACGGAAAGTCTCATATGCTGGGAACGGTGGAGGTTGTGATTGCTACTGAAATCAGTTTCCCAACTCTTTAGACCTTATAACTATTCATTAGAAACCAGGAGTTGCTACCATTGATCAAATTCAGCCTGGAAATGTGGCTTGTATAACGCTGAACGATTGGTTAGCATTGTTGTGAAATAGGAGATTTTGCGTAAAAATTTAGAAACCTTGCTTTTCTTTTCCTAAAAATAAAATCAACTTATCTTGTAGCTGTGGCCAAATACAGTGGAAATTGTATCTTGTAGCTTGGTCAGAAGTCCACACGGAGGGAATTAATGCATGCTATTCATATTTCTCATTGCTGTGATAACTATCCAAGAGAGACATGTCAAAGAGGGAAATATTTTAGTTCATGATTTCAGAGGTTTTAGATTACAGTTGGCTTGCTCTATTGTTTGTGAACTGTGGTGAGGCAGGGGCATTATGGTAAAGGGTATGGCAAAGAAAACTGCTCATATCGGGGCAGCAAGGAAGGAGACAGGAAGACAAGGAGTGAGGGGAGGAGAGGAGAGGAAAAGGGAGGTGAGGAGAGGAAGGGAAGGGGAGGAGAGGAGAGTAGATGATTTCATGGGCTCTCCAAAAAGTACACTTTATACATCTTCTAGTTCTCTCTTAATTCAATCAAGTTGAAAGCCAAGGCTAGCCCCCCAGAAGGGACCAGTACCCGCTGCCCCTTGTACGAGAATATGCTGTCCAGTAGGCATGCTGCACTCTTCCGTGGCTGTTTGGATATTATGGACATCTGAGCTGTGTTCCCATGCCTATTCTTTTAGCCTGTCACAGCCTGCCCACAGCTAATCACGGTGACTCCGGCTACTCCAAATATTTTGCATGTCTCTAGTCTTTCCCTTACCATTTCTGACTCTCCCATGCCTGGCTTCATTTCTAGTTTGTGGATTTGCTTTGTTTCAGTGGATGGGATATTCACAGCTGATGTCTCTGAATTTGACTTTCAGTTCAGTGTTGTTGGGCTATGGGGTCTTCCCACTGGAGGCCACCTGCAGTAATAAAATATCTTAACCCAAGTTAACACTGCTAGACCTGACCCTGGGTATTGCTCTATTGGGTTGGTGTCCATGATGGGTGTCTCTGTCATCCAAAATGGGGAGATTCAAATGATGAACCAATAACTACAGAATGGCACCTGAAAACCTAGATGTTATAATTAGTGAATCCATATGGTTCTTAGTAGTCCTGTAAGAGGCCACATCCACCTGGTAACTTACCTCAGATGCTGCCATGCTGTGGCACTCTGAGAAGTGTTGGCCAGAGAGACCCAGGGGAGAAAGTAAGTATGAAAAAAATGAGTCAGGTGATGAAGTGAGATAGTGGCAACCAAGAAAGAGAAAAACTTTGTCAGTTGATGGGTTTGAGGTCTGTGTCCATGAAGGCCAGATTCCCTGTGTCCATGAAGGCCAGATGCTCCCCCCTCCCCCCGAGTGCTGCCACCAAATCTAAGGGAAGCTAGTTGTTAGTGTTGAATGGCAGCCTAGCTAGGTCTTTAAATGCCAGTGACACTACAGATGCTTTTCTATGTCAAAGTACCAGGCTTTCATAGAAAATTGCTGTATTTATACGAGAAATAGACTTTCAGGTATCTTCAATAACAATCTTCAAAGTCCTAGAGAGGTGAGGGCTTATTTCCCAGCATACTCACAGAACAATTAGTCAGGCTGATTCATATAAGCTATAAGCCCTCACCCGGTGACAGCCAGGTTACCATTTCCCATTTCCTCCCCATGTGCTTTCTATGCAAATACGTGAGCTTGTGTGAGTGCTCTTTGCTTATTTGATAAGTAATGAATCAAGTGATAGCTCTGAATTTTAATCGTGTTCTGATATGTGTGCATTTCTCTATGTTGTTAAATATTTTTTTAAGAATAATTTTAAGGGTTGTTTATTTCACCATCTGGATTTGATGTGATGTGTGTGATCATGCTTTCACTGTTAAAGACGTAGATTATTTTCATTTTTCTCACGAGTAAAAATAATGTTGAGACGAGACACTCCCTGTCACAAATCTTTGACTCTGAATATTTCTTTAGATAAAGTTTAAGGTAGAGAACTTATAAAATATTGTTGGTTCATTTGCCTGAATTCTAGGTAGATAATCATACATGCAAATGAGAAATGTTGCCACTTCCTTTTCAATAATTACGCCCTTTATTTATTTATGTTTCTTGTCTTATTGCATTGGCCAGACATTTCAAGGCAATGCTGAATAATTAGGCGCTTAGCGGGCGTTCTTGTTCTGTTTCAATTTTTAATGCAGCAGCTCCTGGTGTTCACTGCAATATTTCACATGCTTATATTTTATTTAGGGATTTTGCATTTATATTCATAGTTGAAATTGGTCTGTAGTTTTCTTTTTTTGTGGTTTTCTTTGTCAAATTTTGTAATAGGGTTGTGCGAGCTGTGTGAAATATAATAGGTTTCTCTTCTGCAGAGACATTTCCTGTGTCAGGAGGAGATAGCAATTTCCAACAGGCAAACATGCTAGATATTTGACAGCCTGGCTGGGCTGTTTTCTTTCAAAGATGCAGACAGAAGATACATAATTGAATTCCCACACCCAGCTCAAACTGGTTATCCTGTCAGGAAGCTGGCGTGTGAGATGATGTGCAATTGCTTCAATTACAAGAATTGAAGCATTTAGACAATTCTCCCTCTTCTGTTTGAGATGCAGCCTCAGCCTTTGCGTTTGAAGCTGTCAGGAGTCCAATTTAGCCACTTTCCAACCCAAGGAGTTTGCTGTGGGCCATCATTGGCTCTGTTGCTACAACAGAGTTAATAGAGACCTCACTGGCCATTATAGCATTTTGTGTAGGTCCTTCCTTTGTGACGTTTGTCTGGTGTGCTGGTAGAAAGGTGTTAAATAGACAGAATTCATCTCTTTGCAGGATCCTCCAAGTTACCTCCTCCAGGATACATCTGTACCGGCTTTCTAAGACCCCGGGCAGTTCAGGCAGAGGTGGGCTCTACGCTTTTGCCATCACAGGGCTGAGACTATGTCCAGTCTAACTTTGTAATTTGCTAAGCGCCATGCATGCTCCTTCAAAGGTATCTCAGGAACATCTTCTTTATGTCCCACCTCATTTAGATGGTAAAAATAGCACAGCTGGTCCATTCTTTCCCTTCCTTTAGTTTATCTATCCAAAAGTCAGCTGCAATGATGGATCTAAAGCACCAGAAAGTTCATCAATAACTGAATTTGATTTCTTTTAAAAATTTGAATTAATTGATTCTATTCTATATTTCCCACCGTGTGTGTGTGTGTGTGTGTGTGTGTGTGTGTGTCCATGTGTGTAGTTGAATGTGAAGACTCAAGATTGATATCAGGGATCATTCTCAGCTGTTTTTCTTCTGTACATGTTGAGGTCTCAACTAAACCCACACTCACCTGTATGGCTTGTCTCCCCAGGTAGATTGCCCTGACATCCTGTCAGTGCTTTCAGAGGCTAGAATTACAGCAAGGCTGCCATGCCGCCCCGGCATGTATGTGAGTGCTGGGGGCCCAAAATTGGATCTTCACACTTGTGTGGCAAATGCAGTAACCAGTGAACCAGCTCCTAGCCATTTTTTTGTTTTGTTTTTAGACTGTAGCGATTCTCCAAGGGATTCTAAATATTCCTGGGCCCATCCTACACAGCCATCTGAACTCTCACTCCTACTTCACCTTCTAGCTGGATCTTTTGTCATCTGGAGAGAGATGGTGACTTTTTATATTTCTGTGCGTGACTCTCATCTCTGCCTCAAACTTTTGAAATGTCTGCTGAAGAACTCCTCCCTGGTAAATATCTATTCATCATTCATACCTTAACCCGGACGTCCCTTTTCAAGGATGTTTCCTGGCCTTCTGAGTTTGGTGCCTTACTCTTTTCATTATACTTATTTGGTGGCACACGTAATTCTACACTCTACTTGGATGCTTGCCCAGATACGGAAAAGGCAGAGAACACAGGGCAATGTGCTCTGTTTCCCCGATACATAGCACATTTCTTGGCATACAGCAGGTGCTCAATAGTACCTGTGAAATTAACAATTTACACATCTTTGAGAAGTCTGTATTTACCCATTAGAAAGTTGGTTTTTCATCTTAGAAGGCGATCCCTAAGTGGAAAGAGAGTTGAACTAGTCTTTCACTTTTAAATTTGAGGGATAAATTTATAGGTGTTACATAAGTAAATAGGCTATAAGGTGGCGTATATTGTATTCAATGCCTACAATAATGCAATAGAAATTTGAAATTAAAAGACTGGGTTGTGTCCCAATATCCACGTGTGTGTGTGTGTGTGTGTGTGTGTGTGTATGTGTGTGTGTGGTGTTTTGAGAGAGGATCTTGCTTTGGAGAACAAATTGAGGCCAGGAATCCCAGATTCTCCAGCATCAGCCTCCTTAGTGCTAGGATTACAAGTGTGGGCCCAGCTTTTGGCTTTTGCATAGATGGTGTTTGAGCAAGTGTTTCTGTTCATCACCACCTCTGTGTCATAGTCCCAAAGACAGGACCAGGATTTTAGCTTGTGTATAGGGTTAAATGTAAGTATTGTGAGGACCGAACACAACACAACAGTGAAGCATTAGTGTTTTAAGACAGTGTGACATATGGAACCAAGCAGCTGTTTGCTGAGTGTTTGCTATATAAATACATCTACAACAATCGTCATTTTGTAATCTTCTTGCTCGGCTTGTTCAAAATATGCCTTTCTTTCACCCATGTGGTCCCTGAACACCAGAGAGGTCAAATAACTCAACTAATTGTCACAGGGTGGATAAATGACTGCCCTCAGCTTCCAGTGTACTGGAATCGTGGGAAAGATGGCAGGAATTGGTCCCAGGGTACACGAGCTCCAGTCTTGTTTCCTTGATTTGCTAGTTGTGTTATTCAGAGACTCATCTCTTAGACTCCCGAACCTCAACTTCCTAATCTTTCAAAGGAGGCATAAAATATTTACCTTATAGGGCTGTTGTGGGGGCTGCAAATAATTTCACAGTTTGTTGGACTCTACATATTAGCTGTCTGCTTCATCACTGATCATTTTTTCTAGAACCCAATGGAAATCGTGGCTGTTTCAGTACGAATAATTTTCGTTCCTTGCTGTTTTTTTTTTTTCATCAGATATTTTTGTGTGTCACAGCGTGAGAACTGGAACCTGGACTGTGATAGATCCAAGTTCTAGTCTTAGTCAAGCCTTTACTGCCTTGAGTACATTATTTAACTTCTTTATGCTTGTCTTCTCTCCTTACATGGCTCTATGTTTTAGGATTGTTTGCTGTGACATCACACAATGAAACATGGGCAGCTCTCAGCAACGACACTAAAGGCAATACCCAAATAAGAAGTCACAATAAGGCATTATGCATTACACCCATTCCAAAAACATTTTGCTGAGAACTAGACCAATCTGAGTCTCAAATTAACCCAGACATGGATATTATTAGTTTCACTTTTTATAAATGAAAGTCATCATTGCCTGGCAATTTCCGTAATTTCTTCAGAGTCACCCCACCAGGAACCATCCATAGCTAAGAGTTTTCTGCATTGAGAGCAATGCCTCATCCGTGTTGACACAGTAATAGGAAGCCAGAGAGGATTTAGAGGCTCTGGGGGAAGATGAAATAAGTGAAATTCACTTGCATCTTCTAAGGAGCCACTCAGAGGTCAGAAGCTCCCCAGCAGAGAGCAGGCTGGGTATATTAGTTTCTTAAGGATGCTGAGGCAGTTACTGAGCTGACAAAGCATAGACAATAGCCCTATCAAATGACCTCTCTTCTCTCACAGTCCTGTCCTCAGACACAGAGGTAGCCATGTGGCTGGGGGTTTTCTGTGGGCATCCACATGGCATTGACCTATTCTTGGCCATTAACCCTGCTCTACAAACCCCATGTTTGGGCAAGGTCATGGTAGTGGTGGAAGAATTTCAAGGATGGCTAAAAGACCATCAATAGCATACATGGTTGCATATATTATTTTCTTTTTCTTTCTTTCTTTTCTTTTTGGGATGGGGTCTCACTGTATAGCCCCAGTTGGCCTGGAACTGTGTAGACTAGGCTGGCCTCAAACTCATTGAGATCTACTTGCTTCTATGTATGAGTGCTGGGTTTAAGAGTGTGTGCCACCATGCATGGCTATGTCAGTATTTTCTGAGGCATTTTAAAGAGAACTCCACTCCTTGGGAGTTGTCCTATATTTTCTTAATGCTGTGTCCCTTAATTATTGACTGATAGAAATCATCAATAAGACTGAAGTACTTAAAATACAGTTCTTTGATAATTTTGTACAGTCTATTCTGATCATATTACTTCTTCCCAACGCCTCCCAGATTCATTTCCCTACCCACCCAATTGTGTGTGTTCTCTTTTTTTTATTTAAAAAAAACAATGAAGTCCAGTTTTTGCTGCCTATTTGCTCTCAGAGATGTAGCATTGCACTGAAGCCTTGTGGGCTTACCAAGGGGCTGCACCCTTAAAGAAAATGAGCGGACTCTACCTCTCCCATCAGCCAGCAGTAACCAATAGGTTTCCTGCCAGGAACAAGACTCCATGCCCACCTCCCCTCTCCACACTGGAATTTTGCCCGGTTTAAGCTTTGGACGGGTCTTATACATGCTGGCACACGAGCTCTGAGTCAGCTGATGCTGCTGTGTCTGGAAAATGCTGTTTCCCTACAGCCATTCATTGCCTCTGTGCCCACTCCTACAATGACCCCTGAGCCTTGGGAGGAAGGGGCATGAAAGGAATGACCAGGTTAGGGCTAGGAATTCTATAGTTTCTTATTCTCTGCATTTTTGATCATCTATTGAAGAAAGAAACCTCTCTGCTGAGGGCTTTGGCTGCACACATCTGGGTCTCTGAGTCACACTGAGTTAGTCAGACTGAAGTCTTCTTTGAATGAGAGATAATGCTATTTTGTCAAGGCATGTCCACTGCTCAGCAGCAGAGCCAGCGTTTAGTTTCTGCACTTAAATTCTGTAGGTGGAAAGGAGAAGCTGGGGTCTCTAAGGCAATTTGCCATCCTTGAAAAGAGAGCAGCACTGGCTTTGAAGTCTTACGGAAGGTCTAACTCCCCACTTGTTAGCTGGGTCTTTGGTAATTGATTTGAGTCTGTAAAACCTCTTCGGTGAAAAGATTATTTCAACGTCTAAGGTCCACTTCAAGTAGTAAAGATGAAAATGCATCTCATACCGACCTTGACTTAGAACCCCGGCACTTGAGCTTCAGTCTCGCAACTGGGATCAGGAAGCCCAAGCCATCTAGCTTCAGAGCTCTCAGTTGCCACATGTGTGAGCCTGAGAAGAGCGGGGTGGGTATATGCAGAAGGGTGGGTAGAGAGAAGGGTTCCAACGTGAGTGACCTTCTAATGTATCAACAGCAAATGCTAAGCCATTAAAGGACTTATTTCACCTCCATGAGCATCCCCTGGGCGAAAGAGTTGGTGCTGGTTTATTGCGAATCCCACATTTTAGGTGAGCAACTTGTCATATGAGAACATTGGAGGACTTGCTTTATGTCATCACATAAGATTATGGAGTCAAGTATCATGACTGGGGAACGTACTAACTAGACAACCGCACTAGACTGCATCTCTAGTACTCATGGGAGTTTCTAGTACTCAGTGCTATTAACGTTAATTTTGACCAGGAGATTCTTCATTGTCAGGGGAGCTGTCCTGGATGATACAAGTTGTTTAGAAACATTCAGTGGCGGTGCCGTCACCCCATCCCAGCTACAAAAACCTCAGATGTCTCCAAATTTTGCAGCAGGAGGGAGCAGCATTGATTGGAAGCCTGGCTCCGTCACTTGCCACCTGTGTGACCTCAGACAAATCATTTCGCTTCTCTGAGGTTCCATCACCTTCTACAACAGACAGACATTTTAGGGGAGAAGATCGGGGGTTTAAATTAAAATAATACATGAGATATTCTTGAACATAGTAAGTGCCCAACAAGCAGTGGCACAATGCTGGTTAATGCGTAGCGGCATCACAATGGACATGCTCCATCCTGTGCTCACACACCCTCCTTACGTGTATGAGACAAATGGGGATTAGGAACCCCCTTCCAGAACATGATACTGGAAAACCCTCGCATAGAGAAACATGACAATCAGCCAGACAGGCCACACACAATTTACATAATTTCTCTCTAGCTGTTTACCTCTGTAAGATGGAATGGAAATCTTCTTTTCTGTATGGCAATCGGAGCAGTCTTCCCACTCTGATGACCTATGAAGTGGGTAACATTTATTGAGTCTTTACAATAGATCAAAAACTGTGCTTAACTTCTCTTTCATTCACGTGTTATTTGTTCTTTACAAAAATCCTGCAATTATCCCGGTAGTGGGTTGATTTTAGTAATGGTCCACGTTTGCGTACGCCTGGCGCTCAGTCTAGTTGTGCTACGTTCATTCCTTTCGGTGGATGCCTTCCCACACTCGTGATGCCGGGCTTGATCATGCGGCTGCTTTGCCGATGGGAGTCTGAGAGCCATGATGAGAATAGAGACTTGGAAAGAGCTTCTGTGCTGGGACTTGGTGTCCTGCTGCTTTTTGAAGTCTGGGCTGCTATGGGAACAAGCCCAGACCACCCTGCTGGCTAATGACTGTCTTTGCTTTCAACCAGCCGTCCCCTCAATCTAGTGGCTGACTCCAGCTGCATGAAGGATGTTCACTGAGACCAGAAGAGCTCCTCAGATTAGCTGGGCCTCAATTGCCATCCCGGAACCATGATGTAATAAGTACAGGTTGATTTCAGCTCCTGTATGTGAGAAGTTTTACTGAAGGCACTGGAAAAGCGAACGGAAATTATTCCTTTTCAAGTGAGGACACAATGGGTCTAAGAGCTTAAAACTGTTGCTTTGCTAGCAAATCATAGCAAATGGGAAATGAGCTGTTGATTCTGATATTCACACTCGGGAGATGAGTTTGAGAGTAAGAAGAACAGAAAACAAGCCAAGCAAGAAGATCCCAGTAGGCAGAGGTAGGCCTGGAGAGATTGGTAGGGAGCTCTCCATTCCCGGCTTCTTCTACTCTTCCCCAAATGACTGGGAAGAGCCTTGCAATTAGAGAGGAGCTGTCCATACAGATAGCAGGACACATTCTAGGGTCATTAAGTTTCTAAGACCCATGGCAAGCAAAAAATGGATGGTGGAGGATCCTGGTCAGAGCCCAAGAACTGGCCTAGGATGTGCCACAGCATCCCCGATAGAAGTTTAGTGTAATGGTTGCCTCCTAATACAGGTCTTAACCTCCACATTTCCCAGCGTGTCAATTATTCTGAGCATCTCACTTCCTCAACAACAGCACCTCTGCTGCTTCCATTTCCAGGTTCTCTAGGAGATGGGGAGGGGTTTGCTCTCAATACTGTTGTCTTCCTAGTGCTCCCTGACCATTAGAGAAAAGTGTACATGAATCACGTTTATTAGTATCCACAACATGAGTAGGTGGTTGGCACCAGCGGGTGTGGCCACTCTAAAGCATGCGCACGTGTGGGCATTCTTTCCTGTTTTCCTTTCAATGGAGATCCAGGCTCCACACTGAGGAAGAAGGGCTGTCTACCTGTTTCTCCGTCTTCTTTCTCCTACCTTTGCATTTGATTTTGTTCACAGCAAGTTCTCAAATGTTATACAGCACCCATTCCCCTCTCCATTTGTTGAAACTGGCACAAAGACGGATGCTAGTTTCCCGCATGCTGGAACCTACCAGGACCTTGTGGGTCTGAGACCAGGAATATCGTGAGAGGAAGAGCAGCCCGGGATATATAGGCAGAGTCTGGTTCAAAAAACAGAAACAATAACACAGCACAAAATGAATACATGACTAAAAAAACAAGAAGAAAAACAAAGAAAGCCTTGTGAGGTGGAGCCACTTCCTTCCAGCACCCTCTTGGGACACAGTCCCCCGAGGATGGGCTCATTCTTTGTTTCCAGTAGGACATTTAGACTCAGTATACTGCATTGTAATCTAATTCATAGTGGACTTTTTTCTCTTCCAGGCCGTTAAGTTTGCTGAGGCTTTTTACTTTTATGTCTTCATTATCCATCTCAGAGTATAGAGAGTATAGGATATAGATATTGAACATTCCTTCAGGGAAGACCAGTGTTCAAATCCAGACTCAGCTTCCTGGTTGAGTGACACTGGCGTGTGGGAGGAAGTTTTCTGGGCCTTATTTCTCTCAAGAAGAACCTGGAGCTAATTGAGACTATTTGATGGGGTTTTTGTGAAAATGAAGTGAAATCAAATATTGTTGGAGTGCCTGGGACTCTGTAAACACGGGAAGGACATTATTTACCTTTCTTCCATGCTAGCTCATTTATCAATGGGATGCTGTAAGCAGAGACTGCACATCCATTTCCTGGCTGCCCAGACCTGAATAAATCACTCCGAAATTATGTTAATTACAACACTGCTTGACCAATTGCTTAGCATCCTACCTAGCTCTTATATCTTAAACTAACCCATTTCTATAATCTGTGTATTGCCACGAGGCTGTGTTTTACCAGAAAGGTTCTGGGTGTCTTTCTCCTTTGGCAGCTACGTGGCATCTCCTTGACTATACCTTCTCTCTCTCTCTATGTCTCTGTTTGGATTTCCTGCCTGGCTTTACTTTGCTAAGCCATTGGTTGAAGCAGATTTATTTATCAACCAATAAAAGCAATACATACACAGAAGAATATCTCACATCAGGGGATGAAGGTTGGGCTACATAGAATGTACTAGAGTACTGGGCTAGTTCTTCTGCAATTATGTCTCACTAGATGCTGCTCATTTGCATGTATCTATTCCACCAATAAAGTACCACCGAGGCTGGTTTTCTCTTTCACTTTTATTGAGCCCTGTTTTTCCAGGTGCCTTCTCTGCAATGGATGACTGCAGAATTGCTGGGGCCAAGCAGGTTGGTTTTTCTTGGGTTTCCTTTTGCATTTGTAATCTTAGTTGTAATCTCTCTGGCCCTGAAGGTTATTAAGCATTCTATAAGGAAAGTGGTCTCTTTAAAAATGGTTTTAATTCAGCCATGATTGAGAAAAGCCACTCACTGCTTCTTTGCAGTCCTGCCTCCTTGTGCATGGTCCAGCTAACAGTCACCCATGACCTTGGCAAAGAGGGGGCAGCTTGCCTTGATTCAAGTCAATTATTGGGAGACAACCTCTGAAACTTGGTTAAATAGGATTTCTCATTCCTGTTTCTCTCTCTATTTTTCTAGCAGACAAAGGATGCGCTGGGTACAGCAAGGACAAATACGTACAATGAGGAGGAGAGTGTTCAGTTTTACTGGAGAGAGAGTGTGCATCCATCTATAGAAGTGCACATCCTGCCTTCTCACACAGAGCTTCAGAAGCCTGGCTCCAGAGAGTCGCTCACGCACTGCACGGCTCATTGGTTTGTACAAAAACCTAACACTTGCTTTCATACTTATAAATATTTTACCTCTTCTTTCACTTTGGATCCTCAGCTTCAAAGCTAAACTGTTCTCACTTTGTTATTAGAATTGCACTTTCTCCGCAGCCTCCGAGCAGGTTTCTTTTCTGCCCAAGGCTTGAGTTAGGGGGAAATGTGTCTTCCTTTCTCAATCGCTTTCCGTCGAGCAGATCTCCGTGAGAGTCCAGCAAAATTTTCAGTCTCACTTTATGTTTTTATCTTCCCCACTCCTTAAAGGCTCAGTTCTTAAGTTCTCTTTCTGTACAATATTTAATTTCTTCTCCTGCTTGCACTTTCGTAGGGAGGTTAATTCAGCAGACATCAATCGGTTCTTTCTCAGTCTCTGTGCTAAGGCACATATGCATGTATACACAGACACAGATATACACATATCCAGAGATAGGTATATATCATATATTTTGATATATGGAGATATGGAAAGCTTTATTCTCTATATATGTCATTAAAATTTGTATTTTTGTATTAATCATCTGTGTATGTAGTAGAAAGATATTGTTGTATAGAATGGATAACATATAAAAACCACAGAATATTCTGGTAGCCTAGAATGTTGCACAGTGAGAAGTGAGGGATAGCTGAGGACTAAGATTGTCAGAGGAAATGATGGCAAAGAAGTAGAAGAGATAGTGGGGCTCATTTTAGAGTCTTTGCATATTGTACTAGAGTATTGAGCTTGATAGCAGGAAAGATGACTCGGTAGGTTGAGTCCTTGCCACACAGGTGCGAAGACCTGAGTTTGGATCCTGAGTGCCCACATAAAGGCTGTGCATGGTAGTGTGTGCCTGTGTCCCTAGCCCTGGAGGGGTCAGAGCCAGACAGGCTTCTGGATCTTACTGGCCAGTCAGGTTAGCTGTGCAGTGAGTGCTGGGCTCAAAACCCTGTCTAAAAAAAAATGCATGTGTATTACACGCACACACACACACACTGAGCTTGAAATGAAATCGGAACACAATATTCTGTACCCTTCCAATTTGCCCAATTCTGAATAAAATTTCTTACAAGTTTTTGAAAAATAAGCTAATCAAAAGATCAATCAACCCATGTCCTAGAAACCTAAAAACAAAATGCAGACTAAACGTCGCATGGAGATTTCAACCATGTATACACACAAAACGGGGGCTGCAGCAGGTATCCGTTGTGAGTGACTGAACTCAGATCCTCATTCAGTTAGGACTTGGTAGGTCTGGCTTGGCGACCTAAGGCCTTGCAGACATCTCATGATCTCCATGTCATTTACTCAAACTGGTGAGTCCATTAGGGCCATAATGATTGTTAAATGGGGCAAACACTTATACCAGTTGTTTTCCAAAATATTATTTTAAACTCTGGTAGATGTTGTTCCCATCATCCAGTATTTGGGATTTTCTATGACGTCCTCTCAGTTCTCCTAGGAGGTCATAAGTCTTTCTTATACTCACAGGATTTAGGCTTGTGTTTGGGTGTTACAGAATTCTTCATAACCCATTGCTAAATGTGGTAGGGAGCACTTATAAAAAACACATATCTCCAACCAGAATACCTGGTCTTATATACTGAGAGCCATTTATGAATTAGTTGCTTTACTTTTTTTTTTTTTGTTTTAGTTTCTTTGTCTGCAGAATGGAAATAATGTTCCATACAGCACCTTGTTATAGGGACAAAATGAGATAAAGATGGAAGAGTACTTACACCGAAAACAAGGACGTAGTGAGCACTCAGCAAAGTTGCCCTGACTTTTCAAATGATCTAATTCCTTTATGTTTTCCATCTTCGTCATGCCATCGAGTGTGGGAAAAAGATGATATGACTTGAATAGCATATTGGGAGAAATGGACGCGGGTTCTTATGTTTGCGATGACCAAGATGAAGGACCCATCATACCTTAAGACCTTCAAGGTTTGTCTGATGGCTGCAGGGATTAAACTTTCATCTCATCTGTCACCCATGTTATAGGGTTAGTCCATGGACTAATACTCATAGGCCATTGAGTCTGTCTGCTTTATGTTGTAGATGGGGAAACTGAGGCCAGCAACATAAACACATTGTTCCTCTGGCTGTATAATAGCCGGAAACCTCTGTCAGTACCTCTCTGTGCATTGGGTTATCTGAGGTTCTGTTTAGTATTTGTGCTGGTTAGGTTTTTTTTTTTTTTTTTTTTTTTTTTTTTTTTTNTTTTTTTGACAACTTGACACAAGCCAGAGAGTCATTTGGGAAGAGCAAACCTCAACTGAGAAAACATCCTCACTGGATTGGCCTATGGGCAAGCATGCAAGGGATTTTTTTTCTTGATTAATGTTTCATATGGGAGGGGCCTACTATACTGTGGGCGGTGTCACACCTGTGTTGGTGGTCTGCTCTCCTCCCTTCCTTTCCTTTCCCCTTCAACCATCTCTCATGGTCCCCATGCTCCCAATTTACTCAGATCTTGTCTTTTTATACTTCTGTTGTAGATTAAATCCATGTAAGTCTCTCTTTGGGTCCTCATTTATGTCTAGGTTCTCTGGGATTGTGATTTGAAGGTTGGTTTTCCTTGCTTAATGTCTAAAAACCACTTATGAGTGGGTACATATATTTGTCTTTTTGGGTCTGGGTTATGTCACTCAACATGATGTTTTCTAGATCCATCCATTTGCCTGCAAATTTCAAGATGTTATTTTTTTTCTGCTGTGTAGTACTCTATTGTGTAAATGTACCACATTTTCCTCATTGGGGGCATTTAGGTTGTTTCCAGGTTCTGGCTATGACAAACAGTGCTGCTGCGAACATAGTTGAGCACATGTCCTTGTGGCATGATTGAGCATCTTTTGGGTATATACCCAACAGCAGTATTGGTGGGTCTCGAGGAAGGTTGTTTCCTAATTTTCTGAGAAATCATCATACTGATCTTGACCATTCTTACAAGTGTAAGATAGAATCTCAGAGTTGTTCTGATTTGCATTTCTCTGATGACTAAGGATGTTGAGCATTTCCTTAAGTGTCTTTCAGCCATTTAAGTTCCTCTATTGAGAGCTCTCTGTTTAGGTCTATATTCCATTCTTTTAAATTGGATTATTTGTTCTTTTGATGACCAATTTCTTGAGTTCTTTGTATATTTTGGAGATAAGTCCTCTGTCTGATGTGGGGTTGGTGACAATATTTTCCCATTCTCTAGGCTGCCATTTTGTCTTGTTGACCATGTCCTTTGCTTTACAGAAGTTTCTCAATTTCAGAAGGTCCCAGTTATTAATTGTTTCTCTTAGTGTCCATGCTACTAGGATTATATTTAGGAAGTGGTCTCCTGTGCTAATGAATTCAAGTGTACTTCCCACTTTCTCTTCTATGAGGTTCAGTGTGCCTGGCTTTATGTTGAGGTCTTTGATCCATTTGGACTTGCGTTTTGTGCATGGGGATAGATATGGATCTATTTTCATTCTTCTGCATGTTGATACCCAGTTATGCCAGCACAGTTTGTTAAATATGCTTTCTTTTTTCATTTTATATTTTTTGCTTCGTTGTTAAAAATCAGGTGTCTGTAGGCGTATGGGTTAATATCTGGGTCTTCGATTTGGTTCCATTGGTCCTCCTGCCTGTTTTTATGCCAGTACCAGGCTGTTTTCAGTACTGTAGCTCTGTGGTATAGTTTGATTCTGGGGATTGTGATGCCTCCAGAAATTCCTTTATTGTACAGGATTGTTTTGGCTATCTTATAATCAAAGAATAATTCTAAGACTATTGAGCTTCATAGTTTCATTAACATTGGTTCTAGTTTTACTTTCAGAGGTTATTTCTTATTTGTTTTTTAATTTAGGGAATCAATAGCAAACTGGAGCCAACCTTTGTGAATTTCAAGACCTGTCTAACCTCCCGACCCTGAGCCTGAAGAGGGCCAGTCAGCTTTTTTTTTTTTCTTACTCAGTCTTCTCTTCCCCTCAGGAACAGATTTGCACTGAGGCTTTTGCCACCCACCAGCAGCTTCCCTCCCTGAGTTTTCCACAGCCGGCTTTCTTTTAAGAGCCATGGACAGCAGGAAGCCTAAGACTTGTATGGTTTTCAGTTCCTTACCAAGGGCAGAGCCCTGAGACAAATGGCTCGGCGTAAAAGACAAACAAACACCAATTTGGACGCAACTGTCACTTACAGTTTAGAACAGTGATCCTCGTTTTATAAAGACAGTCAAGTCTGAAGGCGTGTGTCTCAGAGCAGAGTGACACTGTGTAGCATGTGGCTTCTGTCCTATTCTGGCACCAGGAGAAATGTACTTTGGTTTCTCACAACCATATGGCAGTTCTAGCCAACAGCCCAAAGAGAGAAAACAAAAACCAGAGAAGTATGCGCTTTCATGTTTACTCCTGGTGCTCTTCCAGTGAGAAGCCATGAACCATTTGATGCCTTATAATGGTTGCTGGCCCTCTGAAAATTCAAATGGAATCTGCGTTTGACTGTACTAACCAAAGGAGGAAAATTCCATGTGAAATTGAAGGAAGACATTTCTCTTGTATCCTTAGTTGACTACATACAGAATCCTTGAGGAAAAGACCTTTCATTATCTAGAGTTGGTGTTTCCAATTGACCAAGAAGAGCATATCCTTTGATTTCTGATCCACTTTGCCTCTTTAGCTATATTTTGAAACCAGACATGAACAGTGAACTCCAATTCCTTGACTTCTTTTCTTGTCTGCCTCATACTGTTAAGTACACAAGAAAGTCAGGGTTCACACTTAACTTCATAAAAACCTCAATAAATACATATGAATAAAATACTTACAGAAAGAAATGTACACATTGGTTTTGGCTACATGGAGTTCAGGGATTATGCTTTTTAAAAATGATTTATTATTTGAGAATTTTATACTTGTAATCAATGTGATTTGATCATATCTGTCCCCAGTTTCCCCTAGTGACTCTTCCCGGACCCCTGCCTGACTTCATGTCCTCTTCTTATTTGTGTTTAATAACTCACCGAGTCTAATTAGTGCTTATAAGTGCACGGATGCACGCACCCTTGCTGAAGTGTGGACAATCTACTAGGAGCCAAACCCTTGAAGAAAACTGACTCCTCCCTTCCTCAGGAGTCATCAACTGTCATTGGCTTCTAGAGAGGTGTGTGGCTCCCTCAATCTCTTCCCCATCCGTGCTGGGATGTTGACTGGCTTCATTTTGTTCAGGCAACCATAGCTCGTTGTTCAGGAATGAAGCAGTCGATCATGTCCAGAAGGTACAATTTTGTAGGAGTCCTCCCTGGCTGCTGGCTCTTATAGTCTTTCACCTCCTTCTCCCACTATGTACCCTGAGCCTTGCGGGAAGGAGTGCGGTACAGGTGTTCCACTTAGGGACTCAGGGCAGAGCCCCCACTTATGGTTGAGCATTCACCATCATTTATTCCTGCACGTTGACCATTTGTGGGTATCTGTATTAACTCCCCTCCACTACACAAGCAAGCTTCACTGATGAGGACTGGGAATTGCTCTAACCTATGAGTACAGAGGTTAAGTATTTAGAAGGTAGTTTGATACTAAGTTCATTTAGCCTAATAATAGGCTATCCCTAATGCTTGGGCTGACTCTTAGGAGCGTATTTCTCATACTGGATTGCCTTTGTCCAGCCTCAATATAAGGAGAGGTGCTTAGTGTTCTGCAACTTTATATGCCATGCTTTATTGATTCCATGGGAGACCTGCCCCTTTCTGAACAGAAACAGAGAAGGAGAGGATTGGAGAGGGCAAAGGGAAACTTGGGGGAGGGAATGGGAGGAGAAGAGGGAGGGAAACCAGTTGAAATATAAACAAACAAACAAACAAATAAATAAAATAATAGTTAAAAAAGAAAGCTGTTGATTACTCCTCAACCTTCATGCCACTATTGCATGAAGGCATATTTTGCCAAGCTATTTTTTTTAGCTTGTGGGGTTCACAGTTGAGTAAGACTGTTGGTGGCTTTTCTCCCCTAACAACCCTGCAGAAGACCTTCTGGCATTATGAAAGCTAGTTAGTAGGGAGGGGACACTTCCATGTCAGCACCAGCGTGATTTTTCCATGGCCTGTGATCAAAGTGTGTGGTGTCTTACCACCAAGTGCATTTTAGTAACCAAGAGTAGTGGCAATAGCCTGTATTGTTTTGTGTGGAATCTCTGGGAACCTTCTGACCAACAACTCAAATGTAGTAGCCTACATCTGACACCAGTCTTCTTGTTCAATAAACCGTGTTTTCTTAGAGGAGCATCAGCACCTTGTGTAAGGCAATGGCAGTTCAATGTGTTTGTATGTGTGTGTAAACAAATACAATAGTAGGTTTCCATATGGATTTCCCAAACATCATTAGTGTTAGCTGTCCCTTAGCTACCTCTCCTTTACATTACCTTCCCATGTGCCTTCCCACTTTAATCTTCCCTGCTAGGCAGGCCTGCGTAGAGTGATGGAAGTCAGACTAGAAAGTGGCCAGGGAGCACTGCATTGTGAGAGGACAGCAGGAAGTCTACACTGCTCCTTTAATCAGTTAAAATGTGAAACAGAGAAAATACAGGGCACTACTTCAGGAAAAATGGAGTAAAATTTTGCTTTCCAACACGGTGGAGTCTTGAGCATTTGAACGTGTTTCTGATGTTCATGTTAACCTTCTAATTAATATTTAAAATCTGTTTCATGAGTCATTAGGATGGAGTGATTAATCAGGATCTCATCCATGGATAAAAAAGCACGTGTTCCATACTAGTCAAGGAGCTGGACCACAAGCTGGATAATCTGAACAAAGAGAAAGTTGTCATCAAGATTTACCATAATAGAGGTAAAACGAGGTAGAAAGGCCAGCTTTCCAGTTATAAAGGAAGTAAACACAAAGTTCAGATCAATACTAGAAAAACCAAGACCTAGGATATCTGTATTAGACTGCACCATTTTTATTGTCATGATTAAAAGTCCAAGTCCATCTAATTTAAATAAGAACTGCAAAGACAAAAGCAATAAGCAAAAAAATGGGAAAGTATAAAATTATTTAACTTTGATGTGAAACATTTGGTAGCATGAGTGTTTGGATCCAGGTAGTTACGTGACAGCTGTTGGTTTTGCTTTCTTCTACATGGGATTCATTCCTAGGCATCCTTAGCATCTTAGTTTGTGTTGTCTACTCACTTCTACCATCCCCCACTACCCTAAGCAGATATTTCAAATAGTGGTCACTTGGGAGATGTTTTGGGCAGGAAAGTGTGGTGTGCATATGTTCTGTGCAGGAAGCACAATTGACGGACAGCTCTGCCCTTACCCTTCTTGTCCACTGCCACATTCAGGCGGAGAACAAATTCACTACTGGCAGCCCTCTGCTATTAAATGAGCGTGGTGAGACCAACAAAGCAGGCTCGTTCTTGCAAGATGTGAGAGAACTGAGAACCGACTAGTGGCTTTGGTTTGAGAATCTTTCCGTGTATTGGATAAACGTGTCCTGGAGCTGTCTATGGCTTATGGCCTGTCTTGCCTAGCTATTCCTATCTGCCCCTTTCCTTCACAGTGTGAGTCTTGTACTGTGGGCTAAAGGCAAGTCTTCCCATCCTTTCTCACACCCTCTCCTTTTGCTATCATGGGGATGGGAATTTCTCCAGTAAAGATCATTCTTGTGTAGACAACTGCTTCTCAAAAGCTGAAATAACACAGAAGATGCTCTTAGGAAGCAAGAAGAGTGAGCTAGAGATGAGAGCAAACTCAATAGATATATTCATCATCAGGTGACCACACAGGCAGGTCATGCTGAGATCTTGTGAAGTATGCCTGGGATTGCCCCACTGAAGGTAAGGTCACTTGGGGATTTCTTTACTGTTTTCCATTTTCCATTGGCTGACAGTTGGTGTGGGAGGTCCTTCTGTCTATGTGTTGCTTTTATTGGTTAATGAATAAAGAACTGCTTTGGACCTATAGCAAGGCAGAACTTAGGTAGGCAGGGAAAGCTTGGCTGAATGCTGGGAGAAAGAAGGGCAGAGTCAAAGAGAAGCCATGGAGCTGCCGGAGATAGATGCTTGGAACTTTAGCCAGTAAGACACTGTCACATGGCAATACACAAATTAATAGAAATGGGCTAAATTAAGATGTAAGAGTTAGCCAATAACAAGTTAGAGCTAATGGGCCAAGCAGAGATTTGTTTAATACAGTTTCTGTGTGGTTATTTCGGGTCTAAGTTAGCTAGGTGGCCGGGAACCAACAAGCAGACCTCCTCCAACAGATAGTTGCCTGAGTACATCAACTTTCTCACCCTTGAAAGTTGCAAAAGAGCTTTTCTGGACTACAAGAGAAGAGGCCTTTGGGTGAAGAATCAAGGTTATAACTCTATGTGGCAGATGTATTATTTGGCATCAAGAACATCTATGAGGTGTGTGTGTGTGTGTGTGTGTGTGTGCGTGTGTGTGCATATGCATGTGTATGTGTGAAGAGGGTGGGGAGAATGAGAGGAGGGCTAGAGAGAGAGAGAAGAGAAGGAGGAGGAGGAGAAAAAGGAGGAGGAAGAGGAAGTATGAATGAAAATCAGTTTGTCCAGGTCAGAAATTTTAATGAATATATTCTTTCTTAAGAATTCAATCAAAAGCTTTAGGGTGCCTCTGATTGGTTGAGCATGTGACATATGACCACCATCGAGCCAAGACTTTTGGTTAAGGGAATGAAGTGCTCTGGCTCATTATAGGTGTGCTTAAGCCAGCTCTCCAAATCATCTATTGAGAGAAGGGCAAGAACAAACGACTCTCTAACTGAGGCACTGATCAGACGAAAATTTCATGATCGCTACTGGACATTCTTTTCACTTGGAAGATGGAAGAATGTTCTAGAAAGCAACCCCTTTTAGGGTCCTCTCCAGAATGCATGCTGATTGTTGTCCAGAGACCCTCAATATTATAATGGTTCTGATGAGTTGAACTCACCTCAAGGTAAAGGAAGCAAGGACCTGATGCCAGTTTCTGATGGGGAATGGGTTCTGCTACCTGCACTGAGGTCCGTTAGTGGGGCCTGCATCGACTGGGTCCTTGTGCTTTCAAAACATGGGAGCTGGCGCTTGCCCCAAGTGTCTTCTCTCCACTAGAGTCGCTGGTTGACAAGCCTTGAGGAGAACCTGAGGTGCATTGTATCCAGTTGCTCTCCACACGTTTCTTCAGGCCATGAGCAGGGGCCATGTTTGTGTTCGGTTGGGAAGTGGCCTCAGCCCAGCACCCTGTGGTGGGAACCGGGAGACGTGTACAATTAGCTATTAACAGCTTCATCTCTGTTCGCATGGAGGAGACATAATTAGCTGGTTCCATCTGTTACTGATACCTGCAGGAGTCAGCCATTCACACTTTCAGCCAGATATTATTCGGAGTAGGAGGGCTTGAGAAGGAAACATTACAAAAATAGCTCACGCTTTTGTTGCTGCAGACATCTTGCCCCTGTGGATTCAGTTTCCAGCATCGCTTCCTTCAGGTGTATATGGTTTGCTGTCAGTTGGCAGGGAAAGGTGTGAGCTGAAGGACAGGGAGCTGATGGTATATAAGACTTTCCCAGGAGCTGAGAGCTTGGATTTAAAGAGGCAAAGTTTAGTATCCATATTTTGGCAGCAGTGGGGGTACTTTCCTAATTGGGGTTATGTCACGATAGAGTAGTTGAATTCAGATAGTGACATAGAAGGTACTTTCAGAGGAAAAAAAAATCCAATTTTAGAGGGACCAGAAAATGAGCCAACAGCTCTTGTCCATCTGAGTAAGTGACTTGCTCAAATTTACTCAGCTAGGTACAGGAAGAGCTTGGGTTTGTGCTCAAGTCTTTCTAACTTCTAAGCCCTCTCCTCCCCTCCTTTTCCTTCCCCTCCTCCATCCCTCCATCCCTCCCCCATCTTTCTTCTTAAGACAGGGTCTCTCTACATGGCCTGGGTTGGTATCTGACTTACAGTGCTCTGGGGCTCCAGCCTCTTGAGTTCTGAGTTTACAGACATGCGCTGCCACACCAGCTCTAAGTTCATTTTGTAAATCACTAGGTTGGGTTTTGCAGATGTCATGGAGTCGTAAGAATTAGAAAAAGCTATAACAACCTTTATTCACATATTTATTTTTTGAGGCCAAAGTAGCCATACAAAAATGAGCTATTTAAAAGAAATGTTTCTATTTGCATAATTAATGCTTTTGATGTAAAAAAATATGCTGTGTTATATGGTTGGGGCAGCCATGTGGTAATGAACTGGGTTCGTGAAATATTAATTCATAGTATACTACCAGGGCTGAGCCTGAATATATATTCAAAGTCTCAACAGGTGGCATCTGCAGAACAAGTTGATTGAAGGATAATTTATTTTCAAGAGAAATTTTGGCAGATGTGCAGTTGTAGGGGATCCATAAAAGACAATGCTGTTATCTGGGCTGGTAGCAGTCAGCCAACTATTACCGCTGTGAAGCTGAGTGTCGGGGAGAGGGAGAGACAGAGAGGGGGAGAGGGAGAGAGGAGGAGGGAGGGAGGGAGGGAGGGAGAGAGAGAGAGAGAGAGAGAGAGAGAGAGAGAGAGAGAGAGAGAGCGCACAGTGGAGTGCAAGTGAATTGGGCATAGTATTCATAGATCA
Source organism: Alexandromys fortis (assembly GCF_014885135.2). Lineage (NCBI taxonomy): Eukaryota > Metazoa > Chordata > Mammalia > Rodentia > Cricetidae > Alexandromys > Alexandromys fortis. Next base: position 1,837,327 of record NW_026067926.1, on the reverse strand, counting down.
GGAGCTACAGTCTCTGGGAGGTGGCCTTAGAGGTGAGGAGTCAGGAAAACAAGCACCCTACCCTTACATGCTGGACCCTTACGCTCATCTTCCTGACTTCCTATTAGATGTTCCCATCGGCTGAACCAATGAGAATCTTGAGGGCCTCTGTTGGGGCTTGAGGTAGGCTATGTAAGGGAGGCCTTTAGGGATCAACCCTTAAAGAGGCCTCCATTCCCAGGATTAGGCTTGGAGCACTTGCGTGGCTCTGCAAGTCCTGGCTTCCTTACATTCAGCACCCAGCACCTTCTGTCTCATCCTTGTCTCAGCCAGGAGGCGGGGTCTGCTAATGAGCCCACAGTGTTTGCCTTCAACAGTCGAGAATGGATCCACAGGAGAACCTGAATTTTCCTAACATGGATGAAGATTTAAAGTTTAAGATAAGTATTGTTCCCTTCCATGTTTCTGAGATACCGTGATTTTGTGCCTCATTTGGCCAAGAAAGTCAGAAATCTGAATATGAGGTGTTCCTGATTTCTCCCTTTTCCCTCTGGTCACCTTGATGCAACACTAGGAGCTGCTGGAAACTCAGCTCTGTCTCTGTGGTCATCTTGATGCAATGTTAGGAGCTGCTGGAAACTCAGCTCTGTCCCTTTAGGAACATGGACTACTGGAGAGAGAGGGACCTTGTGCCCAGAATGCCCTGCTGGGCTTGTGCTCCCTCCGGCCAAGCACACTTCTATTTCTCAGTTCCTGTGGGGGTCTCAGAGCATCCATCTTCCCCTCAGCTTGGCTTTCCTAACTGGCTCCCAGGCCTGGAAGTTTAGGTCAGTCCTTGTCCTTCAGCCCTTTTGAACATCTAGCCTTCTTCCCAAATGCTTTATTTCTTCCATCTCTCCTCCTTCTGCCTATTGTCTTTTGCCTGAGCCTAGCATGTCTGCCTTTGCCGGGCCATTTGCCTCGTGAGCTTTTGCTACGGGCTTTGTACTGCATCACTCAGCACTTAAGTTCTCGGCACACACGCGCAACTCCGAGTCCTGTTCTGTTCCTCTTTTCCTCCCACACCCTGAACTTCTGTAGATCAATAGGGGCTAAGTTTAACGGAAGAATTTTGCTTTGCACAATAAGTGCTGCTTTGTTTCCTTTATTTATTTATTTATTTATTTATTTATTTATTTATTTAAAAACGGCCCATGGAGAAGTATGCGGGGTCAGAGAGTTCTAGAACATACCATGCAGGTTTGCTATCTAGTGGAGTGAATTAGTTCCTTTTCTAGTTGTTGGAGCAAAGTATGGAATAGAGCAAGGGAAGAAGGGTTTATTTTGGTGCACGGTTTAAACAGGCAAAGCCTGGCATCAAGGATGACCCCTGTGTATTGTAGTGGGAACTTGAGGCAACTGGCAGACAGTCAGGAAGCCAAAACAAGTCAGGCAGAAACAGACTTATCACCTTCAAGATTTATCACCTTCAAGGCCCACCCTTATGACTATTTTTTGTCAGCTAGACCACATGCCCAGCCAGTGGCACATCTGGGGACCAAGTGCTCAAACACACGCGCTTTGGAGGACAATTCACTTTCAAATGGTAACATGGGCCAATCTGTTTGATTATTGCATTTTGCATTTCTACAGGGCAGACATGTCAGCAGGGGGAATGAACAGGTCAGCTATTTATACGACATCGGCAGTGCCAGCTCTTAGGGCCTGGAGACCCTGGGCCACATTAGAAGTTGTAGTGCGTCCTGCCAGGGCTGGGAACATGTTCTTGGTCACATGATGCAGCCTTCCCATCCCAAGAAGAAGAAGAAAAAAAAACTGACCTCAGACATCTCTTTGTCTAAGGAATCCAGAGTAAAGTTGTGGGGTCACTTTGAGTCAGCGGGGCTGTCTGCGCCACAGCCCTAAATATTTAATGCAATTCTGTGATGGGCAATGATTTGACAGTAGAAAGTACGTAGAGCCATGATATGGAAAGAACTGCTTAATGAGGGACAAAAATATCCCAAGGAACCTACACGTTGACTTCAGCCTGACCTTCAGCAGCTTTGGAAGCTGCAGTCAGCTGATAGAGAGTCTTATATGGTCTGCTGAAATATCCCTCAACACTCACGCTAAAAATAGAAAATATAGTGACAATTATATCCAATTTGCTTTTTTGCTTATTGAGAATAATGACTCTCCACACCTGCAATGTGTTATTTGTGCAGAAGTGCTTGCAAAGACCAGCAAGAAACCTTTCCTTTCATCTTACAGTTTAGCACAATTATATGTAAAAAATTAGCACAAAATTTAGAATTCAAACACCAATTCGTAAAAGGAGCTTTTGTCTCATGTTTCTGCTTCCTTGCAACTTAGTCAAACTCAGCCAGAAACCAACTGAAATATTTCTTTCTTTTATAAATAATTTCAACTAATTCTGGAAGCTTTCTATACATGGCGAAGGGGGACAAGACAGAATTCATTTTGATAATACGAAGATGGAGACATGGCTTTTGTAGTGTGCTGTTTACTAATGCTATGGTATAAGGCACTATTACCACCACATTTTATTTTATCGTATTTTATATGTATGGGTGTTTTATTTGCATATATGTATGTGTACTGCCTACATGCCTGATATCCAAGGGCCAGAAAAGGATGCCAGATGCCCTGGAAGTGGAATTACAAATGGTTGTGAGCCACCATGTGTGGTCCGGGAATCAAATCTGGGACCTCTGGAAGACCAACCAGTGCTCTTAACTGCTGAACCATCTTGCCAGCTCCTAGATTTCTTTTTAAAACTAAGTCACTTATTTTTGAATGCTGAAATGATTAAAAAACCTCCAAGGACCTATAATAGTTTTAATCTATTTTTCTTTCAGAAAGAGATTGGACAAAAGCCGCTGTTGTGGGAAAAGGCCACTCATTTGTCAGCTGCTTGCATTTGAGCGACTTACTTAACCTCTCTGATCCTTAATTTTTTTCATCTTTTTCATCTTCCAAAAGGAAAAGTAAAGCTATTTTGCAGGGTGGTTTGATGATTACACGAACTATGTGAAGGACTTTGAGGGGAAGAGGTTCTCATTAAATGCTAGTCGTTATTATTCTCCTTGATTCATTCATTCACTTAACACCTTCACTGAGGACCTAGAATATGTCAACGGGTAACTTGAGTTAAGAGCATGAAAGATGAAGCCCCAGCATTCCGGTGTTATGCTAGAGATAACAGTATGTGCAGTACGAGAATTGAGCAGAACTTTTCAGCCTATTGATCAGGAGAGATTGTGCTGACAGTCCTAAATACTACTAATACTAAGGCCAGTCTCCGATGTGCCTACCACTGTGTTGAATGCTTCCTTGAACTGCCGCAGTAATAAGATACTGAACGTCATTGAATGCTATTATCGTGGTTGTCATCCTACAGAAAAACCCTCAAAGCCTGAAAAGATGAAACAAAAACTAAAGAGTAGAGCCGTATGGAACCCTAGGAGTTTGGGTTCAAAGTCCGCACATTTAACCAGAACACACTAAGCTCAGTGTATCTTTTGTTGAGGGCACAACGTCTCTTAGTAGCCCAGGCTGGCCTTGAACTTGCAGTATAATTCAGGCTAAACAGGAACCTACCTCAGTTTTCCAAGTTCTATGATTACAGTTGTGTACCACCACTCCTTCTTTGGGGTGTCTTTGTGTGTGTGTGTGTTGTTTGTATGCCAGTGTACATGTGTATGTGTTCACCTAAGTGTGGAGGTCTAAACCTGATGCTGGCTGTCTTTACCAATTGCTTTGCACTTTATTTACTTAGACATGCTTCCTCACTGAACGCAGTGCTCACCAAGTTCAGCTGGTCTAGTTAGTTAGCTTGCCCTAGGGATCTCCTGTCCCCGCTGACTGCTGGGATCACAGGTGGGCCACCATACCTGCTCTGCATTTATGTGGGTGCTGGAAAAAATCCAAACTCTGGTCCTCAAGTTTTCTTGACAAGCACACTCTATTCCCTAGCCCCAGGAGTGTCTTAAAGGTTAAGGAGTTGTATAGAATTATGGTTATGGAATTGCTTTTCGGAAGAAGGCTCTAAGGGGAGGGATGGAGCTGGGGTGTTTGGCATAACAGGTGAAGGAGTGGATGATGGCAGGGATGTGAGGACAGGATGGAGTGAGTCTGGGAAAGGGAAGCAACACTTTCAAAGTTTTCACAACAATTTAGGGGAGTGAGGGGTAGAGTGAGGAGCTGCTATTTTGAGAGTAACAGTCGAATAAGCAATATATATGCAGGAATAACAGGCAGCCTACTGAACTTTCTAGGGTACAGAACTGTGACGGCACTCTCATCTTGACAATAAACACTGGATGCATGTCTGACAGTTGCTGCTAAAACTGTAATATTTTTACCTGAGAAGATACTCTGGCATGAAAAAATAATTCAGTATATTCCTGTGGAAACCCTCAGATCTGTCTGAAATATGAGCTAGTTGTTGGGACTTGACAAAACCTTCAGCACACAGAACTGTGCTGTCGTGAAATCTCATGCCAGGTCATCTGAAAAATTAAATTGTGTAGTAGAACCAACTCAGAGAGAAAATGGGGTCAGAAATTAAAATAATTGGTTTATCCCTTTAAGGAGAACGACTTTTGTTATGATTTCAGCCACAATAAAGCTGATATTTCTGGGTTCCAGGGCCATGCATGTGCAGACAAGACCTCAGGTAGAAGTGCTTAATGGCCCTGGGGTCCCCGCATGACCCATGTGCATGCGTGGTTGTATCATCCACATATGACTTAGCTCAGCCCTGTGCGCATGCATGAACCCCGTCATCTGCGTGTGATGTAGTCACATTGAGCCCCTCTGCTAGGCAGCTTTTAAAGGCTGGGCTTTCTGTCTCTCTCTCTCTCTCTCTCTGTACACTGACTTCCCCAGGCCTGTATGTGCCCCCTCTAATAAACCCCTAAGCGGGTTTTTTGCATGTTCCGTGTTTCCTTCTCACTCTTGCTAGGTGATTTCAATTTTGAAACCCCCAAAACTAATAAGCATGAACACTGTGAATTTGTGAGCAAGATGAGCTGGAGAGCATGGTTTGACTTGGGAATATGCATGTCTGGACCCATGTGTCCCTCTTGATCCAAAGCAGGGTCTTTGGCAGTGACTCAAGCCTATGTTTCTGTAGAGTTTTGAGGAATGCATTTATCACTGTGAACTCACATGGTTCTCAGTACCTAAGGTCTTAGAAGGAGGGAAGGAATATCCCTTGTCAGCATCCATATGGGCTCTGATTGGCTACCTGACCAGTTTTGTAGTAACCACTGGACTTGATGGGTCAAAATATGGTGTGAGGACAGCCTGGGTCACATACTTACCCTCTCAGCAGATGAGAGATGAGAGAGAGAGAGAGAGAGAGAGAGAGAGAGAGAGAGAGAGAGAGAGAGGAGAGACAAACATAGACAGAGACACACAGAGAGATAGAGAGATGCAGAGAGAGACACAGAGAAAACAAGTCCACTGAGAATGACTCCAGTCTTTTGAAATCTAAAGCCAGCCCCGATGACACATCTCAGACAAGGCTAGATCTCCTAGTCCTTCTCAACTTCTTAAACAATTCCACAAACTAGGGACTGTAGGACTCAGCCACGATAAACTTAGTAGGAACAGTGGGACCCAACCATGACAAGCTTAATGGAGGCCTGAGTTTCAGTAGTTTACCTGAGGCAATATCTGGTTTCTGGAAGGACCACAAACTGAGATTACCCAGACACCACCCAAGAACCCTCCAAAGGAAATGCCTAACGTTCCAACCATTGTAGATAGGATCACCTGCCAGCACACACTCACCAGGACACCCCTAAACAAATGTCAGCCAATTAGGGGTTCTGAACCTTAGAAATCTCTCACCCCCATCTTTATTACTATAAAATTCCAACTTTAATTGAGTTTGGGATGCTCTGATTATTCCAATACATTGGACACATGGAGAGACTGAGTTTGCAAACTTGTATAAAATAAAGGCTCTTTGCTTTTACATATGGGACTCGGTCTCCTTGTTGGTTTTTGGGGGACTTCACAGATCTGGGCATAACAGGAACCAGCTTTTCAAGCATATGAACCTTTGCGGGTCATTCTCATTCAAACCACCATAGAAGACACTATCCATCAATACAATTAAATGTATTTTATACTTTGATCTCAGTGGTTCTGGTTTCTTTTTCTTTTTTCATGCAACAAGTCAGGTATCACTTAGAAGCCCATCTATTAATGGCTTAAACTCATTTGCTTTGGATCTATTTGCATAATTCCTGGAGAAGAATGGAAAGAGAGGAGGTGTGTTGTTTTTCTACAGCCAAATGCAGGAGAAAACCAATTTCTAAGGTAATCACCATGTCAGTGCCCCACATGTGGCTGGAGAGCACTCTGGTGCCTTCTGGGACCTGGGCCACCAGAGTGTGGAGAGAATGTGCTTCGTACCTAGGAGACGGAGGCAGCACACTTGGTGGGCAGCCTCATTGTTTATATGCAAAATCTACAGGAAGGTTATGATATAGAAGCTTCAGGAGGAAGCTCAACCATAAGGGGGCAGGGAGAGACTCTTTCACATCCATTGAGGCCTGGCTTCCTGGGAGGAGAGAACAGACCTCCCTCCAGCAATATTGAAATGCTAATCACTCTTGTTCAGGGTCTCACCATGTTGCTAGCAGAAGTTTTAAAGGGAAGATCTTCTCTGTGGGCTCTCTGTGGTGGCAAACTCGCTATCTAAATCTTTTGCAAGCTTGCTCATGAGCAGGGGGATTGACTTTCCTCCAGTGACGAGAGCGTAGGGCTAGTTTTGAGCCCAATTAGAGAGTATGAGTGCCACTATTGAATCCTTATGGTTATTGTATCATTTATTTAGGAAAAAATGTTTCATATTAATACATTGTATAAACATATTCTTACACCGATAATACTTTTGTTATAGAGAATTTATTCTTGCATGAATTAGTGCCCAGGAAAGCTTTGTACAACTCAAGATGGTAGAAGTTTTCACCAGTGATGCTTTCCAGATGTCTTTATAGTTAAACGTTTGTATTTAGGCTTGTAATTATGTTGAGCTAACTTTTCTATCATGTAAGATAGGATTTGCAATTTATTTTTCTACACATGGATATCCAACTTTCCTACTCACTGAAAAAAAGTAGCTTTTCTATGCTGATTCCCCTTGCAGCTTGACACACAGTGTCTAAAATATGCTTATCTGCTTGCATAGCTACTCAAGTCTACTCCATTGGTTTTTTTGTTATTTTTTTTTACCTTGTGCCCATACCACACTGTCTTAACTATCATGTTTTTATGCTAAATCTTAAAAATAGGTAATATGAGTTATCCTCCAAATTTAGCTTCCCTTTTCAGCATTGTTTGGATTATTTTGTGTCATAGAATGTGACCATGTAAATTCAAGGATCTGTATGAGCCATTGTAAATAGAGTCGGTGCCTACCATTGCCTAACTGCAAAGTCTGCAGAGATTTTCAGAGGGATTATATTGAATCTGTGGATATATTGGGGTGAATTGATATTTTAAATGTGTTTCATCTTCTGACCCACAAATACTTGGTTTCTTCACTTAGTTTTAAAAGAAGTTGGTTTTCTGTGTACAAGTCTGGAACATTTTTTTTCAGGTTTACATTTAGCTTTATCATGTTTCTTGGCATAAGCCATGGCATATGACTAGCATATTAGGATACACTGGCTGTTTATTGTTGATCTTATATTCTGAAACTTTACTAAAAGCACTGACCAGCTCTGGTAGGTTTTATGTAGATTTTTTAATATTCTGTTCTTTGTGGAACAAGACAGTTTTCATTATGATTTGAAAGTCTTTTGTTGCTTTCATTTAGGGCAATGCTGAATGGAGGGGTGAGAGTAGATGTTTTTATCAGAAAATATTTCATATTCGATCGTTACAAATAATGTTAGTTATGGATGATTTTTGTATAGGCCGTTAATTTCACTACAGAAGTTCCATTCTGTCTGAGTTAAAAGGAAGACTTCAGAAAGTTTCTCTGAAGTTAGAAATAGCTGTTAGATTTTATCAAATGTCTTCTCATGGTCTATTGATATGGTAATATGTTTTTCCTTTGTAGTTTTTTTAACCTTTATTAATTTTTGAATGTTAAACCAACCTTGCATTCCCTAGAAACTGTGTTAGCAGGCTGTATTGACTTAAATGTATCTTGTTGAATCTGATTCGTGAACATTAAAAAGTTTGTGCATGCTCTGTAGATTCTTCTGATACTGCTTTGTAGTTAGGGTAATGTTGGCTTCATAAAATCAATTGTGAAATATTCTCCATTCTTTAATTTTCTAATCAAGTGGGGGTAGACTTGCTATTTTTTCCCTAAAATTTGAAAGAATTAATCATGACAGCCATTGGAATCTGGCATTTGGTAAAGTTTCTAACTACACTTACATGGTTTTCCATAGTCTTAAGAATATTAAAATTAAATGGTTTTTTTTTTGACTAAGTCCTGGCAGGCAAGTTTTATTTTTAAGAGAATTAATCTGTTGTATCTAAGTTGTCATATTTGTTGGCCCAAAGTTATCTAGGGCATTTCTATAATCACTCTTCAAACATCCGAGATGCTGCAGCATTTCTGTCTCCCTTTGTCCTGATGTTAGTTTGTACCTTTTGTAGTATGTCGTGTGTGTGTGTGTGTGTGTGTGTGTGTGTGTGTGTGATTCCATCCCCCTCGTCAGTCTAACTCGAGTTTTATCAATTGTATCAGTCTTTTCAAAGAACAAAGTTTCCTTTCTACTAGGTTTTTGTTTCTCTATCTTGCAGGTCTCCATTTTTGTTTTGATTAATACTTTTTAATGCCATTTATTTTGGCATTAAATTTAATGCCATTTAGTTTGCTCTGTGCTACTTTTAAAGATGGAAGCTAGCTATTGATTAGAAGTGGTAATGTACATTTTCATTTCTGATTTCTATAGTAATAAGGCCTTTCTTTTTAACACTGTCTCATAAATGGTGAAAATTAGAGTTTAGAGAACTTAATTTAACTAAATTATAGGATTGTAGCCTAGAATCATCTGATTTTGAAGTATTCTTTACCTTTCCTGTCAATCAATAAGCAGACTGATATCTGGAATATTTCCTAACTATATATAATAAAAGAGTTTACCCGATTTTCCAATAAGAAAACACGCTTTTACCCCCAGAGGATATAAGTTCAATATTCATCTCACTCGAAGAAGATGTACACCTCGTGCATATTTAAAATTTGCCTTATTCAGATTTTGTTGCTGTAATGAAGTATCAAAGCTTGGTACTGTGTTAAGAAAAGAGGTGTATTTAGCTCATGGTTGTGGAGGCCAAAAGCTTGTCATTGGCATCAGCTCAGATCTGGTGATGGCCTGAGGTTTCACGATAGTGTGGTGTTGGCATCATGGTGCATATGCAAGAGGGGAAGGGGCAACACACTGAGATTAGAAGCACTAGGGACTCATGGACTGGAGGTGACTATTTCTATAATGATTAGGATTCACAGGAAGGGAATCAGAGTCTTTAAGAACTGCACTAACCTCCTTTGAGGATGCTGCTCCCAGCGACCCTATTACCTTCCACTCTTCTGTGATCTCTGACCATCCAGGATTGAGGGTCAATGCCCTCAGGAGGAGGAGGGTGTCACATCTTCAAACCATGGCACAGTTTTTATGTTAGCCTCCTTCTGTTATTACAGAAAGACAATGAGCCATTAGAAATTATGTATCTCATTGAAGACATCTTTCTTCTGCCCTGTCTCCTTGCACATGCGCACGCAGACACTTCTCTGGCAGTCTGACTAAGCTCCATAATCTTTAGTTGGAGCAAGACATCAGCCTTATTTTAAGGCAAAATGGTGCATTTATTGAGCTCTCTCTCCTAAACTCTTCCAACCTTGCTTCCCCCATCAATGTTGCTAACACACAAATATGTTGTCAAGAAAGTATCATTAGGGAAGCTGTTTCACCAGCTGTATTTTTTCTTTTTTACTCGAGGCAGAATGATGCCTGCTATAGAGGATTACAATAAGCGGTGCCCCTGTAGTAAAGAATTTGACTATCGTCCAAAATTGAACAAATTCCCTAAGCTATCCTCCATGCATTGTGAAGTTATAGGATTGAAGCTCACCCTACCCATATGTCTCTTTCTTTGGGAACTTCTGTCCCACGCCACAATGACGGATCTAGAGGCCGTGCACTCTGCTGCCGGGTGACAGCTAATTGAGCTGGGGTGGGTCACTTGGTTTTAAACGGTGCAGTGATATTAAATGGATTGGCGAGACTGGGAATTGGCTTTAGAGAACATGATTTATTTTTCTGATGATTATTTTAAAATAAGAGTATGCAAATTCAGAGTTACTGGGCAGCCGCATTTGGCCACCTTTGACTTTGGCTCTCTAAGTCAGCAAGCGCCGGTCTGAGAGGTAGGATAAAGTAGGCATGTGGAAACAGAGATGAAAGGCCATCTGGCATCAGGAAAGCAGCGCAGAAGAGGAAGAGTGGGAGGTAGGGAGAGGGAGAAAGAGAAGCAGGAGGGTTGGGGGAGAGAAGCTGCTGGATGTGGTGAGAAGGGGACACCCACCGGTGTTTCTTACTGCTTTCCAGCTTCTGGTTCCAAGTCCTTGTTGGGAAGCTTGGCTGTACTGTGTAACCTTGAGATTCAAGCCATGCCCCTGTATCACTTTCCCTTTGGTTTGAGGCAACAAAAGAACCTTGATTAAGACACGTTTGTGTTCGATCACCTCTCCAATTGTGGAATAACAAATACCCAGACACCGTGAGTCTGCTGGACAAGGCTGTGTAGGGACTAGGCTACACACAGGCGCTTCCTCTCGCCCATCTGGAACTACTGAGTCTTTTCTTTATTTTCGCATGCAGATCACATTTTCTGGGGGAGGGGTGTTAGAAATTTTTCTGGTCCTGTGCAGAAATACATGGCATGTATGGACACATCCGCACAACAGATGGCTGGCCCAGTGGAGGGAAAAGCTGGATATAGCCTCAGATACCACCTCGACCCTTGTGTGTGTGTCCAGAACAGCCAATGGGAAGAGCATGAGCTTGGAGTGGTCCTGTGATCTTATATCAGAGTCCTTGTGAGTTGTGGATGCCTTGCTCGGAGCTAAGGAACAAGAAGTTTCACTAGGCAGAGTTGTGGTGATGCTTCAAACCCCACACATTAGGAAGCCACAGTCACTAATAATGGTGTCTACAGGGAAGCCTTAGGGTAATATGCAAGAAATATCTTGTGTTGCCCCAAAGGCAGATCAGATTTTCAGCGTTGACCTTCAAACCATAAATCATGTCTTCCTCCAAAATATGTTTGAGATCGCCTCTCTCTCTAGCAATGTTTCTGAACACTGTGAGAGAAAGAAGTTTTGTATCAAAGCAATGAAGTTCAAAGTGTTTTGTAATAAGCAAGTAAGAACACCCAGTAGTGCAAAGTATAGGGTCAGACCCTTTACACCCATGGCTTCCCTTACAGAATTAGAAGGAACCCCCTGACATGTTTCTTATCTCCCTAATCCGATCTTTTGGAATTGGCTCCATAGATATGCTGTCCTTCGTTTTTTGACCCTCTGGTTTTTCCTACTAGTTAAGCCTCTTGTGGTGTGCGTCCATAAGACCATTGTCACAGAACCAGATTATTTAGATTGGAATAGGCTTTGGGGTATGATCCCATCACTGGAACTAGTATCTCATTAAAGCTCTTAGACAGACCTCTGTCTTTGAACAGCCAAGTCCTCCCAGGCCTGAAGCTTCCTCCCAGTGCTGACCACCCACCACTATAGGCTTTCGATTTGCTCCTCCAGCTTAAATACTGCTTTACTGGAGATTGGAGTCTCGGCTCCTGGAAGCACATGATGTAATTCAACTCTCTGGCTGATCGCAGAAGCCAGCTCGGGTATGTTCTACATTTCATGTGGTCTTTGGACTCTAGTATCTGCTCATTCTTCCCCGTGCGTATTCTACTGTACTCAGGTCCCTTTTATAAGACATGCTGTTTAAAATTGGACACCGGCTTCCTGGGTTGTTCAGATAGTGAGACAAGTGTGACTGCAACAGCCATTAATTGGAACATGACACTATTTCTATTAATGTGATCTAAGCTTGAATTAACTTCTTTTTCCCTTTGAAGTGATGCAACTTGCTGGCTCAGTGGAAACCCCGCCATTCCTTTCACACACACTTTTATTGCATTTTATCTCATTCCTATGAAGTGGATATTTTAAACTCTTGTTCATTAATCTATTTATTTCTATTACAGATTATTTCCTTTGTGTGTCCTCAAAGTGTTTAAATAAAGCTCAGTATTAGTGTACCCTGCAGCTCTGAGCTTCTTGCAAGATAACACGGTACTGTAAGGCCTTTGAACGCCATAGAAATTCTCTCATGACTTGAATTTGCATCATGACATTAAGTTCTCTCTGTCATGCCGGCCATTCTAAACTCCAAGCAGATCACCAAACACATACTTCATCATGTCTTTGCCTCATAGAACATGCCCATGTTTTCTGTGTGTCTTAGTTAGTGTTCTATCGCTATGAAGAGACACCATGACCATGGCGATTTTTTTATAAAGAAAAGCATTTAATTAGGTATTGCTTGCAGTGTCAGAGATTTACTCCACTATCAGCATCGTGGAATGCATGGCAGCACACAGGTAAACACAGTGCTGGAGGAGCTGAGAGTTCTACATCTGGATTCACAGGAGTCAGAAGAGAGAATGTGTGTACCACAGGGCCTAACTTGGGCTTTTGAAACACAAACCCCACCCCTAGTGACACACTTCTTCCAATAAGGCCACACCTACTCTAACAAGTTCATGATTCCTGATCCCTCTAAGTAGTACCACTCTCTGGTGACTCAGCATTTAAATATATGAGTCTATATATATTTAGGGCCATTTTTTTGTTTGTTTACTCTTTTATTATTTTTTAAATTTATTTTTCATACAAACTACAGTTTCCCTTCCCTCCTTTTTTCCTATCCCCTCCCTACACCTTCAATTCCCCCTCCTCTGCCCCCATCCATCCCTTTTCCATCTCCATTCAGAAAGGCTAAGACCTCTAATGGGAGTCAACAAAGCAGGGCACATCAAGTTGAGGCACGACCAAGCTCCGCCTCTCTGCATCAAGGCTGAGAAAGGCATCCCACCAAAGGGAATAAATTTCAAAAAAGCCAACTCGTGATCCAAGGACAGGTCCTAGTCCCACTGCTAGGGGTCCCACAAACAGACTAAGCTATACAACTGTCACCCACACTCAGAGAGTATAGGTTCATGCCATTCACCCTTCCTAGCTGACGGTCTAGAGTCCCTGAGATCCCACAAGCTTGGGTCACTTGTCTCTGTGGGTTTCTCTGTCATGATCTTGAACCCCCTTGCTCATATAATCCCTCCTCCCTCTTTTCAGCTGGACTCCTGGAGCTCAGCCTGGTGCTTGGCTATGGATCTCTGCATCTGCTTCCATCAGTTACTGGATGAAGGTTCTTTGATGACAATTAGGGTAGTCACCATTCTGATTACAGGAGAAGGCCAATTCAGGCACCCTCTGTGCTATTGCTAGGAGTCATAGCTGGGGTCATCCTTGTGGATTCCTGGGAATTTTCCTGGCACCAGGTTTCACCCTAACCCCACAATAGCCATTTGGGGCCATTCTTATTCAAACCACTGTAGGCCCATATTTCTGTATGGTGTGGCAGCCAGGCTCTGAAGCCATAGAACCACCTGAGGTGGTCATGTAGACCTGCACACAGCCTGTCACTAACCTCAACAATAGCCAGGATATGCTACTCCTTCTCTTTTGTTATAGATGTAGATTGCCTGGGGAAAGGTGTTTGCTGAAGCTGATGACCTAATGGCAGGTGCCGTCCTTAGCCGCATGTTCCTGGAAAGAGAATATTAATGAGGTATCCACCTCAGTTGAATGGGGGTGGAGGGGTGGGGAAGGAGTGGGGGGGGAATGAAGAGATGTTGGATAATAAATGCAGGTAGATCTTCAAGAGAGAGAACCCTGAGATGCCCTTCTGTGATGATGGTGTAAGCTGTGTCTGGTTATTCCTTGCGGCTCCATACCAGTCCAGTTAGGGAAAATAGTTATCTATGTTGAGGCCCACAGGCTCTAACAAACCACCACACTGTGTATGCTGGTGAACACACACTCATCCTTAGAAACCCAGCTCAAGTGTCGTCTCCTCCATGAGGCCTTGCAAGTCTCCACTCCACTCCCTCCAGGACAGCTTACAGCATGGCCTTTTGCTATCATGTAAAGTTGGGATCACAGTTGGATTCATGTGTAAGAACAGTCATTTTCCTGGATTTGCCTATTTCTCGTGATGATAACGGTATCCAGTATTAAGAACAGCACGCTTTCCTCTGTGTTGGGAAGTACCAAGCACGTCATTCTCACTGTGAAGCTCTGCCCTGTGGTGTGTGCTGTCAGTGGGCCACCGAGGATTTTCTCAGGCCTCCAAAGAAGGCTCAGCCCGTACTGTTCAGGACAGGCTTAAAGTGCGGAGAACCAATACCTCCACGCAGCTCTCAGCTGGTATTAGACAGCAATCAGTGGATGGCAGAGACATGCTCAAGCTCCTAGCTTCTTGGGTAGGACAACTCTGTGAGACCCTTCTCCTTGTTTTCAGCGGTTTCAGGAGGATGGAGCCCAGCTGGTAACCTTGGTCACCTGCTCACTGCTAGGCTTCTTCCTGTCCCCATACCACAGCCCTCTCTGTCTTCCTTGTGCTTGGCTGTGTCACCCTCCTGTCAACAAACACAGGAATGCCAGTGCCCAGCTCCATTTCAGAGAGAACCCACAAAAGGCCACCCCTGAGCTGCAGGTAAGGGAGCTAGGCATACACACAGCATGAGTCATCAAACTAACCCTTCTAATAGAGCCAGGTGTGAAGCCTCGCTGAGATGAGAGCTCACTTACAACCCACCTGACACTTGGAATCTGGGCCGCTGGATCTCAGCAATCCTCGAGGGAGAGTATTCACAGGTCCGAACCTCACCAAGATCACCCATTCCTGCCTTACCCGCCACCACTTGCACACAAGCCAGTGCACAGTCCTCCGAAGGGCGGTAAAGCGACACTGAGTAATTGAATTCTGAACAAGCCAGACTAATGCAAATATCTGACAAATTGATTTAATTGCATTCACATACAATAAGGCTGAGCTCTAAAAGGTCAGCCAGAAAATGGGAAAGGACCCCTGGGAACTACCAGAGAGAGGCTGAGTTTAATACACATTCATCACATTTTATCATCTAATTAGTCCACACAATGCCAAACTGATAGACGCAGGCTTCAAGCGGTGTATTGATTGATTATTTACTTGGCATCTATCATATTACCTTAAGGCTGTCCCTGTCACGGGCAGGCAGAAGTTATTCAGTGGCTCAGCAGAAATGGTCGTGCATTTGGAGAAATTGTTTTTCTATGAGGGAGCTGAAGTTCCAGAACCATTTTATGCAGGCGTGGAGGCATCCTCTGGCGGCTACTATCGAATAGTTCGCTCCAAAGGTGGACACCAGAGCCAACTTTCTCTCTCACCTCCTCCTTTCTGCAGAAGGGGTATTTATAAACGGTGTGGTACAATCTTCCCTGTTAAACTGCAAAACAATTCAAGTAATTTGCTAGTCCCAGCTTTGCATGGAAGTACCAAGGCAGAGAAAATGTAGTGGAGAAGTTAATAAGGAAGCCAAATAGATCCTGCAAATTTATCCCATTGGAAATGAGAAGGTAGGTTTCAATCTAGCAGTTTACACGGTAGGTTTGGTCTCAGTTAAAATGCTGCCTCTACCTTGCTCTCCTCAAGGATGCTGAAAAGAAGAAGGGCTTTAGTGGTGGGGCTGTGCCTAAGCACATCATGGTCAAAATGATATGGTAATTATTTTCTTCTATTTATCCCTTGGAAACCTCTTTCTTTCTTATCTCTCTGGGCTTTCGTTTCCTCATCAGTAACACTGAAATGGCCTACTGAGGTGAATTTGAAATGAGCCTATGTAGGCAAAAATCCCCTTGAATTAAATTTCCATAGAAATCCGAGTTATTATTGCTATAGGAGATCTATAGCTTCTATATATGGTGGATCATTGTTTAAGAGATTTTCTTTAAAATGATCCCCTCTCCTACCTTTTTATTAGTCTTTCTATTAATAGCCAGTCATCTTTAACAGTTTCTCTATTTGCCAACCAGACTTGGAAATGTTCCATTCACATTCCACCCCTCTGATATCGAGGCTCTCCTTCCTTCCAGTTTCTGAAGCCACTCTCATTAGGGTTATCAGTGACTCTCGTGTTATTTAATTCAATGCCAGCTTTTGAGACCTTATCACACACCACTTTCCACTGGGCCATGCTAATTAGCTCCCCTTAGAGAACCCTCTTTGTCTTTTAACCATTGCTTTGTTTATTCCTTCTCACTTCTCCAGGCTCTGCTCTTCATTAACCATTATAGGATCATCTCTGGCTTTTCCTTCCCTATTAGTCAGCATTCTGGTGTTGTGATAAAATGGGAACTAAATCACTTAAAAGGAGGACGTGCTTGTTTTGGCTCAGGATTTCAGCGTTCTCAGTCCATGGTTCTATGCTCTGAGGTCCCTGGCTGAGGGCTGAGGCAGAACCGTGTGGAGGGGAGGACAGAGAATGAAGCAGAGTAGAGCTGCTCACTGTGGTTGCTAGGAAGGAGAGGGAGGGAGAGGAAGACTGAGGACAAGAAACTGGAGAGGGTAGGGGCATGGGGAGAGGAAGTTAGAGGACATAGCTTGAAGTTTAACCTGGCCCCCGCCTTTTCAGCCTCTCTCATGGCACATTTACTTTTGAGTCCACCAATTGCACAATGCCTCGATGAAATCAGAGCACTAGTGATGCAATTACACCCCAGTGGCTGCACCTTCAAACACTGCTGCACCTGGGACCAAGCCTAAATAGAGTTTGGGGGGACATTTCAAATCGGTATTTTTGACTTGGGGTTCCCACATGCTTCCATCCAGTCTTATCACTTGACTTGTCAGTGAGCCTGCATCTGGCTCTGAAGTCCTGTGTCTTTCTCCAGCCTTCTTATTTTCCAGCCTGTGGTCTATCCTAGACCTCACCAGCGGACTCAGCAGGCTGTCCTGTCTCTCCTCAGCTTGAGCAGCTTCTTTTCTCTAAGCTCTTCTTCTTACCTGATCCTCCTGATAGTTCTTGTTCATCCAAATCTAGATGTTTTTTAAAAAATATTTTTATGGTTTATTTAACTTTTTTATTTCATGTGCATTGGTGTGAAGGCGTCAGGTCCCCTGCAACTGGATCTTCAGACAGTTGTGAGCTGCTGTGTGGGTGCTGGGAATTGAACCCGGATCCTCTGGAAGAGCAGTCAGTACTCTTAACCACTGAGCCATCTCTCCAGCCCACCCAAATCTAGATGTTGATAGCATAAAAGCATTTTAACTTACCTGCTTTCCCTGAAACCAATGGAAGACAAACATTCTTAAATCAACCAATGCAGTTCTACATCAACAGAGCTAGGAAGGACACAAAGTTTCGCCTATAATCTACAACGAGTATCTGCTAAATACAGTTAAGTCTGACCAAATTGAGTCATCCCATCCAGAGGAGATGTAGCACCACAGATTTCAATCAGCAGGTTGAGTTCTCCAAATATAAGCACTGCATATGGTCTCTGAAAATCCAGGGGGTATGAGTAGGCTTGAGAACCATCCCCGAGTCCATTAAAATGCCACACAGTGGTGGGAGGTGATGTAGGAACTGTGTAGGCATGCAGTATCAACAAGAAGCAAGACATGGGTGTAGCAGAGAGGAGGGAAGGAAGGAGGCAGAAGGAAAATAAATACTAAGTTGCAGATTAAATCTGGGAAGATACACTATTTTTGCAAACTAAGACAGTCTTCTCAAATGTATATAAGTAGGCATACCCTCCAAAAAAAGGAATAAGATGCAGATAAGATGGAGAGGATGCCTGAAACCAAAGTTGGAAAGAATGTTCTGAGACAGAACACCTAATTCTAAATGGCCAGCTGTCCTAGCTCACTCTCCCAGCCTGCCCCTCACTCCACCCATTAGCCCACATCTTCTCCACAAAATATAGCTTCCTTCCAAAGATAATAAAATCTGGAAAGGAAAGTAATGTGAAATGTAGGCCTGGAAAAATGTAGTTATTCAGAGAAAAAAGAATATGACTATTTCCTCCACAAAATCAGATTAATTAATGAAAGTCAAATAAAAGAAATAATGGTTCAAAGAAGATGCGTCACAATAGGAGAAGAATGGAGCCGGGGAGATGACAGTAGTTAGGAGTGTCTGTTACTCTTCTGGAGAACCTGAATTTGGCTCTCAGCACCCACGTTGAGCTGCTCACAATCACCTGTAGCTCCAGTTCTAGGGCATGCAATACTCTCTTCTGGTGTCTGTGAGTAGGTGTACTCACTTGCACCTACCCTACCCCCATCACATACATATAATTAAAAGAAAGATAAGTGAAGAAGTGTCACTACTCTTGGGTGTGTGCTCAAAGGAGTTTAATTCCAACCACAGAAACACTTGCTCATCCATGTTTATTGTTGTACTGCTCCCAATAGCTAGAAATAGAACCAGCCTCAATGTCCATCAATAGCGGATAAAGAAAATGTGGCACACACACACACACACACACACATACACAGAGAGAGAGAGAGAGAGAGAGAGAGAGAGAGAAGAAGAAGAAGAAGAAGAAGAAGAAGAAGAAGAAGAAGAAGAAGAGAGAGAGAGAGAGAGAGAGGAGAGAGAATTCTATTTAGTCATAAAGAAAAGATGGAATAATTGTGGTATTTGCATAAAAATTAATGTAACTGGACATTATTATATTAAAAAAGTAATAAAGATTCAGAAAAAGAGATACCAGTGTTTTTCTTATATATGGATGCCACCTTTGAATTTTTATATATGTATAGCATGTATATGGGAGGTAGGTATAGATCACGAAACTAGAAGGGGACAATGAAAAAGGAAAGAGAGTTCTTTAGGTGGGTGGGGAAGGTGACATGAAGAGGGTAATAGGATGTACCTGACAGGAGATGAAAGGGAACCGCAGGGGGCAGCAAGGCCTGGGAGGGCCACAGCGGACAGAGCAGCACAAACAAATGATGCTCCAAGGTGCTACACTGAAACCCAGTGGTTCACATGATAGTTTAAAAAAATAAATAAATTGTAAAATGATTTTTAAAAGATAGAAGCGGAAGAAAACTATAGAAGTAAAGATGAAAGAAGAAAGTGGGGAACCGAATGGCAGAAGGCAAGATGAAAGCTTCCGGAGAGAAGAGCTAGCATTAACCCTTAATACGGACAGTCATGATAGAGTACTCGAAGCTCAGCACAAAAGGAGAGAGATGATTGGAGGAGGATGGAGCTGCAACATACATAGAATTGTCATCCCCAGATAAAGTTTACTGAATACATGGAAAGAAAAAAAAAACTCAACAATTTCATAGACAAATTTTTCCTGATTTGGGAAGAATTGGCCTTTTGTCTTAACAGTGTGAATTCTGCCATTCTACCAGAATGCTGACAGGGGCTGGCACTGGATCTGCGAAGGCACAGTATTTTTAGGAAATGTCAATGGCAAGCAGTCAGGATGCCTTCAGACACAGTTACTAGGTAGCAAGTAAGAAAAAAAAATTTCAGGACCTCTGTGAACATTAGGAAAAACCCCTAGAACTGAGAAAGAACAGGAAGGAGATTCAACTTCCTGTATAAGACTTACTGGGTGTGGTTTAGAAGCATCCGACTGCAAAGATTCGGAACCCTAGAAAAATAGAGTTGTGATATTTAGTCACAAATCCAGTTGTCCTTAGAACACAAAGTTGATTAAAAAACAAATATGCAAAAGTATGAGCATATGATATAAAATAAATTAAGAAAGGAAAATGATAAATTGTATAAAGTTTCTATGCTTTCACACCAAATTAAAAATTTGCATTGTATGAAATCTGAGAGTATAAATTACAGGAAGATTTAGTGAAAATGTATCTTGTTATGAGAAGATCAGAAATAAAAATTCCACATGAAAGTAAGAGATTTCAGGAAACAGCCTAATTGTCCTACAACTAATGAATGGAAAAAGAAAATGTGATATATATGTGGAATACTATTGAATACTATTTCAGCTATGAAGAAAACGAAATCATGAACTTTGCAGGTATATGAATGAAATTAGAAAGAGCATACTGAGTGAGATAACCCAGATACCCAGATCCAGAAATGTAAGCACCACACGTTCTCTCTCATTGGAGTTAGGAACTCTAAATCTTCAGATGTGAGTGCATAGTTTGTACTAACTACAGAAACCAGGCAAATAAAACAGGACCATCGCCAGGATAGGGGGACTGGGGAGGAGTGGAGAGAGGCATAGCAGGGATTAAGTCACCTGATCAGAGCAACGGGAAAGAAGGGGCTTTTTAGGAGAGAAAGAAAGGTAAATACAGAAGAATGTGAGAGGAGGGTGAGGAGGAATGGGAGGACACAGGTAAGCTGATAAGGGAAATGGGGAAGAGGTTCCTTAGGGAGGCAGGAGAGAGATAGAGATGATACAGAAGAAAAAGGGAGGTGGGCAAAATAACCATAAGGGTGGCTGAAAAAGCCATAAGGAATCTTACTATTAACTATTTGCCTAAAAAAATTCGTATAATATACACAATTCCATGTATAAATATACATATAAAGTTTTAATAAACTTTTCTCATTTGTTCTGAGGTTGCTCTTTCCAATAACCAAAGATCACCTAAACTTTCCAATACCAGACATGAGACGTTGGCAGGGGCTGTCCAAACATACAGTCTGTTGCTGTTTCCTTTGGTTGTCCTGAAAGGTGGAAGGAAAGCTGGTGTGTTTTGTTTCTTTGTTTGCTAAAGACACCATGTACTTCAGAAACAGGGTTCAGAGACAGAACTGACCTGAATGCCTCTCCGTGAAGACTAGATTTCATGGTATCAGAAGGCACCATGCAAGCTTCAAAAGGAGGGAGGCAGCCAACGGTCCCACCCAGCTAAAATGTCTATGAGCTACATCAATGGTCAGCATGGCACTATAACCCTAAGGGTTGTAGTAGTGGCACACATTCCTTGGCAGTAACCAACAGCTCTCTAATTGGACTTAAGAACTGATCACCAAGAGGAAAACCATGCCTGATCCTGGAAACCTAGCTAACTGCTTGTGAAGTCATGGTTATTGGAGCAGAATCTACAACCACTAACTTATTAAACCATCATAATCCCTAACAATAATCTATAAGCATTTGTTCTTCTACCCACAGATAAATGCAGTCTTCACTCTTCATCAAGGAGGCTTCTCTTTGTAACAGAGACCATTATAGAAAACCATAAGCAACCAAAATGCAGAGTTGTGGAGCCCAGTCCCAATGGATGCATCTACAAAACATGCCCACAACTATAACTCAGGGAACATTGTGGAAGAGTAGGCATGAAGATTATAAGAGCTAGAGGGTCAGGGAATTTGCTATGAGACTGTATCTCCTAGAAATATCAGAAGCTAAGTCCCTAAAGGAAACATCATATGGACTGAACAGGTTACATTTAGAAATATATGCTGTGTATACGCTTATGCATGTAATAGCAGTCAGTGAAAAAAAGAGGCTATGAATTTGAAGGAAGAGTGGGAGAAGTATTTCAGAGGGCTTAGATGGAGGAAAGGGAAGAAATGTAACTATAGTCTCAAAAATAAAACTAAAAGTGAGAAATTTTGATGATCAAAATACTTTGTATGAAATGCTCAAGGAATAAAAATTCCCTTTTAAAAAGTGAGAACTTTTGATAGAAAACATTTAAAAGTTGTAGCTTAGCAATATTAATGTATAGAATTGACAGGGAAATTGAACTAAAAATGAAGATGACATATTTTAGAAGATTTCTTGTTTACAGAAGAAAATGGCAAGGAATAAGAGCTAAAAATAGAATAAAATAAAAATGAGAATTTAAAAGTAAGGGCTATGTAGGACAAAGAAGTTTTTCAAACTACTGAATTTTCTTAGTTTTCTAAGAAAAACTCAAAACAATTTAGAAGATTCTCTAATCTTAAAAATTAGGGAAGATTGAGTTGAGAAAAATCAAGATGTCAGACGGTAAAAGGCTTGTCAAAGTGAGGACACTGGAACTATGTGCTCCAGGGACAGCCATTGAGAACCCATCAATGACAGGTTGTCACACTAAGTATATATGTCACATGATCCACCATTCCAATTTCTGGGTGCTTTTGCAGAGATTATCACGTCAGTTTTCAAGGTGACCGCTCTGAAGCTACCCATCAGAGCATTGTTTGTGGTAGTGACTATTTAAATGTGATCTAGCTTCAGGAATCTAAGTACAAATAATAGGTAAACAGCCTGGTATACTTCCCAGGCAAGAGTATTCAGGTTAGAATTCAGACTAAATGTTCCCAGACTGATGTGCTGCCAAGTACGAAAATGTGAACAGTGAAAGAGGTCCATACTACGGTACCATTTATGCAAATGAAATGTATGTGTACATAAAACAGCACTGTCAGTGTTACAAGGACACACAGAAATGAAGGACCACACATCCAACACATCTGAATGTTGCCGAAGGGAAGGAGAAGGAGAGGGGAGTTAGAGGGGATATAAAAATGAAAGAATAAACAAATACGTTATGCAAAAGAAGAGACCCAGCAGACTGATGGTGAAGATGCATCAGATAATGAAGAATATGCGCAGTCTGTACCTAAATTCCGCTAGCAAAAATAGAGGACCCAGCAGACGTTAGGAAACAAAGCAGTTGAGTTTTAAAAATAAAGAATACAGCGGCTGTCAAACAGAAAGGAGAAAGAACCTATTCAGATTAAGAAAATAAGGCGGACTTTAGATTGAGCAAGGGTGGTAGGGGATAACCCTACTTGCCTTCCACAGCCTTCTTGCATGACAAGGGGCTTTCAAACTAATTTCAACATTTACTACCCCATATTCCAAATCCCCTATTTCTCCCAGACCTCTGATTCTCTTCCATGGGAAAGGAGACCACAACCTGGCTACCAGGGGTACTCAATACTCCTGAATTAGCCATTGCGTCTAGACATTTTTTTGGATAATGCTGGGACCTAGGTATTTTTAGAGATGAACTATAGAAGTTTATTACAAAGTCAGGTCTACATGGGTTTTTGTCTGCTCTCATGTTGTGTGGCACTTTTCCTTGACCGATATTGCACGAATATCTGTTTAACCCAGATAGGGAGTGGTGATAGACTGAAGAGCAAATTGGCGAGCCGATGGGTTTATTGGTGTTACTTACAGGAGTATGAGTGAGGAGCTTTTGCTGGAGCATGGACCACTCAAAGGCTGACATGACACTGAAAAGCCCACCTACATACAGGTCACAGCTCCGCTCCTAGAAACTGGAATCCCGATTGTCAGTGTGACTTCCAGGCAGCTCCAACAATCTCTTCCTGACAGTTCAGGGGGTGGAGCACCTCCTCCAAGCTTCTGGCCCTCTTCTTTTCTCTCCAGGAGTTGTTTACTGCTCCATTGACTTGGGGAGGAGCCTCTTGTATATCTTGCTAATTTCTGGGCATCCTGGAGTCTAGAGGAGGCTCCCTGCAGGATGGAAATTGCTGCGCGGACCTCATAAACCTCAGATACCTGTACAGCCTCTGAATCAGTCCCAGTTGTCGCCTTACTGGAACAATGGCACCAATGAAAACTCCCTCAATGCTACCGTGAAAACAGCTGGAGACCTTTCTTTTCTCAGCGTTTTGTTCTTTGGATCTGCTCAGCTAGGGATGCAGAGTGAATTTACTGAGCTGGAGAATGCTGGGATGCTCCCTTTGTGTTGAGATTAGCTTGCCCACTGAGGACTCACCTAGCTAGGTTCACTTGCTTAAATGCTCCTACAGAGGCGAGCACTGTATTTTTCTTTATTTAGTTTTCTCAATATGTACATTATGAACAGGGCTTCAAACATGGTTCTAATACACGGTGTATTCAAAGAAGTCTATTTCAGTTCCTAATTTTTCCAACACATTTTATCTCTGTCTTGTTTTTAGCAATTTCAGGTTTCCTATGTTTTTGACGTGAAAATTGTAATTCAGTATATTTAGCATATAATGGCATAGATAAATAAACTGTGTAAAACATTAATATGTATGATAATATTAAGTAGTATGTAAATTGACATAATCTAACATAATATATAATATTATATTAAAGGAGTTGAATATGTTATAATGTATTTAATACATGTTAACGAGTGAGTGAGAAAGAATGTGTGTGTGTGTGTGTGTGTGTGTGTGAGTCTCCTCTTTCCTTACATACATGGTAGCAAGCTTCACATATATTCCACTAAATAGTGTTTTTATTTAACAGCACATGCGAGTTATCCCATAATTATGGTCACTCCATAACGACGGCCACTCCATAACATACAGTTTTGAGGGGGTGGGTGCAGCCTCATTGTGGATCTATTGCTTAAATTAGAGTGCAATAGAAAGAACATTTCTAGATGCGCAGTGTCCTTGAAGTATCTTATTATAAGAAAGCCAACAGATGAACAAGCCTTGCAAGGAACTTTTCCGTCTAGTATGTGGATGAATTAAAATGAATAAATCTTAGAAAGGGAAATCTGAAGCCTGAAAGGACGGGCAGAAAATGATGGAATCAATTGAACACAGAGCTAATGGACAAAATTGTTGTCAATTAGCAAGATGCAAACATGAATAAATCTGAAGGATTTCCATAATGAAATAGTAAACTTTAGAGGATGGGAACGTGAAGCTTAAAACTTCAGATAATAAACTGGGGGAAA
Organism: Alexandromys fortis; assembly: GCF_014885135.2. Taxonomy (NCBI): domain Eukaryota; kingdom Metazoa; phylum Chordata; class Mammalia; order Rodentia; family Cricetidae; genus Alexandromys; species Alexandromys fortis. The sequence goes on along the minus strand of NW_026067926.1, from coordinate 1,812,557 downwards.
TAAAGGAGAATAATGAGAACAAGTATGCGATTTTCTCATCTACAGATACGATACGAGTGTTCTTGATTTTAATAAGTGAAGCAATAGATACCCAGTTCTTAAAGCTGAGCTGTGAGCATGCTAAGCCAATAGAGTGTGTGCTGCAGAGGGTTTCTGGGGGCCCTGTGGGTAGGGAGCTGGACTACCAACTGTTTTTCAGCTCAAAGATTGCAGTCTGTCTTTTGGTGTATCTCTTCAGCTCTGGGTGATGTCTGCTCCTGGATCTTTCTTCAATGTTTTTGATTCCTGGGGTATACTTGAACTCTAGTTTGTGATCTATCTGGAATGTTCTCCCCAATACCCAAGATTGGGTTCCTGCTTATGGTGCTGTTGGGAGATGGTAGAATCCTTAGGATATGGAACCGAAAGGAAGGAGGTTAGGTCATCATCTGGGCGTGCTTATGGGACCTTGGCCCCTTGCTGACTCTCACTGCTTCCTGGTTCATATGTGGTGAGCAGCTTTGTTCCACCATGCAGTTCCTATCCCAATCCTCTGCCTTACCAGAAGCTCAAAAGCAACAGTCCTGAGGCCTCTAAAGCCACGAGTTAACACAAACGTTCTTCCTTTTAAGCTGATGCTCTTCAAAAGTTTTGGCACAATGGCAGAAAGCCAATTAACACTGGCGTATACTACTGATAAATGACCGAGTACCTCTTTCACCCACCAGAGCACCTTCCTAAATTCTGGGTTTGCAATCTTCTCTGGGATCATGTGACTGAATGCTGTGAAAAATTTGAGAACAGTGAAAGGTTTTTGAATGTGCAATGAGCAAAGACGAAATCAAACACATAACAGATCGGAGGTGTTCTGGCGTTGCTTGCTCTTGCTGCTCTGTGTTAGTTTTCTGTAGCCTTGGTTCTGAACACACAACACACGTGCTTCACTGTGCCTGATGTTACGTTACACCGTGTCACTGGATGTATTCTGAAATGCCTCAGCTCAGACTGGAGACTGTTGGATTAAACCTTGAACAAACTCTGCAAGACCCTAACCATTGAACTTCCTGTCCCCCTAAGGTTTTCTGAAATCCCCCACCCCTGTGTTGACACTCCAGGTCTTTCGGCCTCACTGCCATTGCCTAACTCAGGCACCCACGTCCTGATAGCCCGGCCAGGGCGTTTCTAAAGAAATATTGCCTCTGGATGAGCAACCTTAGGAAGTAGAGACTGTAGACTCCCACACAAGACCCCTGAGGTTGTATTTAACGTGCCCAGTTCCACAAACCCCCTAAATAAACTTCAACTATTTCTTTCCCTCTTGGCTGACATCCGTTCACTGTTCAAATAAATAATCCCGCCTCCCAACTCAAACTTTGGTCCCTTTCTGCCTTCTGTCTCTTCTGCTGCCTCAGAAATCTAAGCGACCACAGTATGAGTTCCAGTGCTTTTGTTGTACGTAGGAAGTTTTCTGCTTTTATAGAAACAAAGTTTAATTATGAAAAACAAAGACTTTTCATATTCTCTTAGTGCCATTCCTCAACATCGAAGTATCAAGTTAGCATATCTCTGGGATGCATTGTGCTAGAATGTTTGGTTTTAGAGATTTGCTATTTGAGATGCTGCTTCGAATTTCATAAACATCTTTAAATGAATTCTGGCTTCAGATTAGAACAGAATTTCCAGCAATTTCTGAAATAGTCCCAAACCGACAACTACTATTTTGTACTACATGTTTATTTGAAGCAGTATGTGTTCTCAGGATTGATGCTTCTAAAATCAAAACATTGCTGAATTTGAAAGGGTTGGGAATGTGGATCATCCTACAGTATCAAATATTCAACCCAAATTGAAGTCTATATAAAATTAAGCATGCCGATTCCTCTCATTGGTAAGCAACTTTGTTTTTACCTTTCTTAAATGAAGTTATGTGTAAGGAAAAGATTATTTTTCTTTTTTTAAAATTTAATTGGCATATGTGTGTTTGAGTCTTTTGCCTGTGTTTATGTCTGTGCACCACATGTGTGCCTGGTGCTAGCAGAGGCCAGAGGAGGGCATCGGATGCTCTGGGACTGGAGTCACAGGCAGTTGTAAGCTGCTATGTGGATGCTGGAGACTGAAGCCAGGTCCTGCGCAAGGTCACCAAGGGCTCTTAACTAACTGTTCAGCTATCCCTCCCGTCTCACAAACATTATTTTAAAATAAACGTCTTTCTGGTTTATTGTCAGTGAATGCTTGATTTGCATATTTATGTCATAGACTTATACACCTGGGGCTACTAGTGGAAAAGGTTTGAGGAGCCCTGCACAAGTCAGGCCAGTGGGGCAGCCCTGTGACTTCAGCTACTCAGGAGACTGTGGCAGGATGGTACAATTTCAATATCAGCTTGGGCAATAGAGTGTAAAAAGTAGCCTAGCATATACCTTAGTGGTAGAACTCTAAGTTCAATTCCCAGCAACATTTCCCCATCCCCCAGCACACACCCACATCCATGCTATAGGAATTTATGCCTCACTGAAGTCAGACATGACAATAACAGGTGTGGCTTCAGTCCATCCTTGTGCTTTTCAGTGTTATGATGATGACAACCTTCAGGCAACACTTGATTCTGTAATTCGATGTATCATGTATGTATATGCATGTTGCACATGTATGTGCATGTTTGGATTTGCTTCACAGTGGAGTGAGGACATGAATATACACATGTGTTTATTCTAGTGATTATCTTTGACTGAATTCTGATTTATGTGTGTTCTCTGTACTTTAGGTTTATAAATCCATTAGGGATGGTTTTGACTTGATAATTTAAGTTAGGCTTGCTGTTTGTCTGGTGGAAAATGAACAAATCCTGGTACTCTGTGACCGTCAGCTTCCTCGCCTGTCCTATGAGGGATTGGTTTGACTAAGTTTCCAGTTTGTGGGTTTTCTCTGTACCCTTTCTTGAAATCCACAGATGGACTGTAAAAACACAACCGTGGGCAGCTGCCAGCGCCATGAAATTAGGCGGGATAGAATACAAACATTAAGTGCATCTTACATAGTAAGGGGGCTATTGCTTTGCTTTCGTTCATTTAATCTTTTGACTTACTAGATTATCTTTATTAGTGTGTTTCCATTGTACAACATAAGGGGTGCCATCATGATGTTCCCCGTGTGCATGCCGTTGCTTACATCATAGTCACCCCCCTTGTTCTCCCCTCCCACTGGTTTCTAGTCCCCCAGATTTTCATTCTATTCCTTCCTTTCTCATATTGTTTTATTCTTTAGAACCTCTACAGGCGAGAGTTGATGTGGTGTTGTCTTCTGAGGCAGGCTTATTTCACTTAGCATGGTAGTCTCCACACTCATCCATTTCCCTGCAAATGTCACGGCTTCATTCTCCTTTGTGCCTGAGTAAAACCCTGGTTTTTTATTGCTTTTATTGTGCTGTACATTTTTTTTCTACTCCTCTCCTTCCTCCCCTTCTACCCTCTCTCATGACCCCTATGCTCCCAATTCACTCAGGAGATCTTGTCTCTTTTTCCTTCCTATGTAGATCCATGTATGTCTCTCTTGGATCCTCTTTGTTGTCTAGGTTCTCTGGGGTTGTGGACTGTAGGCTGGATTTTCTTTGCTTTATGTCTAAAAGCCACTTATGAGTGAAGACATATTATATTTGTCTTTGTGGGTCTGGGTTACCTCACTCAATACTGATTTTTTCTAGATGAATCAATTTTCCTGCAAATTTCAAGATGTTGTTATTTTTTTTACCACCGTATAGTACTCCATTGTATAAATGTACCAAATTTTCTTCATTCATTCTTCAGTTGAGGGGCATCTACATTGTTTCCAGGTTCTGCTGTGATAAATAATGTTGTTATGAACATAGTTGAGCCCATGTCCTTGTGGTATGATTGAGCATGCTTTGGATATATTCCCAAAAGTGATATTGCTGGATCTTGAGATAGATTGTTTCTTAATTTTCTGAGAAATCACTATACTGATTTCCAAAGTGGTTGTGCAAGTTTGCACTCAAACCAGAAATGGAGATGTGTTCCCTTTACCCCACATCTTCTCCAGCATAAGCTGTCATCGGTGTTTTTGATTTAGCCATTCTTACAGGTGTAAGATGGAATCTCAGAGTTGTTTTGAATTGCATTTCTCTGATGGCTAAGGATGTTGAGCATTTCCTTAAGTGTCTTTTAGCCACTTTAGATTCCTCGGTTGAGAGTTCTCTGTTTAGGTCTGTACCCCATTTTTTTTTATTGGATTACTTGTTCTTTTGATGTCAAATTTCTTGAACTCTTTGTGTATTTTGGAGATCAGTCCTCTGTCTGATGTGGGGTTGGTGAAGATCTTTTCCCATTCTGTAGGCTGTTGTTTTGTCTTGTTGGCTGTGTCCTTTGCTTTACAGAAGCTTCTCAGTTTCAGGAGGTCTCATTTATTAATTGTTGCTCTCAATGTCCATGCTACTGGGGTTGTATTTAGGAAGTGGTCTCCTGTGCCTTGAAGGCTACTTCCCACTTTCTCTTCTATGAAGTTCAGTGTGGTTGTTTTTAGTTGAGGTCTTTGATCCATTTGGACTTGAGTTTTGTGCATGAGGATATGTATGGATTTATTTGCATTTTTCTACATATCCAGTTATGCCAGCAACATTTGTTGAATATGCTTTCTTTTTTCCATTTTATATTTTTAGCTTCTTTGTCAAAAATCAGGTGTTGGTACGTGTATGAATTGATATCTGGGTCTTCAATTTGATTTCATTGGTTCTCCTGTCTGTTTTTAATGCCAATACCAGGCTGTTTTCATTACTGTAGCTCTTTAGTAGAGTTTAAAGTCTGGTACTGTGATGCCTTCAGAAGTTCTTTTGTTCTTGTCAGGATTGTTTTGGCTATCCTGAATTTTTTTGTTTTCCATATGAAGTTGAGTTTTTTCGAGGTCTGTTAAGAATTTTGCTGAAAACCACGTTTTCTTAATCCATTCATCTGTGGATGGTTATTGAGACTGGTTCCACACTTGGCTACTGAACAGTATTGCAATCAACACAGATGTGCAGGTGTGTCTGTGGTACGCTGCCTGGGATTCCTTTGGTTGTGTGCCCGGGAGTGGTCAGGTTGCCATATGGCAACTCTAATTTTGCCTCCTGAGGACCCTTCATGCTGATATCCATAGAGGCTGTACCAGTTCACAACTTCGTCAGTAGTGGATAAAGATTTATTTCTCCAAGGAAAATATTTCTTACAAGTGGGGAGAGGGATTAGTGTGAATATGCATAGGTTATAACAGAAAGCATACATTTTTAAACTTTTTTTCTTTTTCTTTTTTCTTTGTGTCTTTTACATCATGCATCTTTATCCCATTCATTTCCCTTCCCTCTGTATCTACTCTCTGCCTTGCAACCCCCACCTCCCACAAATAAAATACTATTTAATGAAAAAAGAAGAAGGGAAAATCTCATCAAGGAAGTTGTAGTCGCTTGAGTCACGCAGTAAACCGTTTTGTCCAAGTATCTTTACTTGCAAGTGTTCAACACTGGTTCGAGGCCTCTGGTTTCTGCTACAGTATAGATGCTAGGCCCTCCCTGGGACTCCTCTGGGATACTCCCTTGTTGGAGATTCTTCAGCTTTGGGTCTTCATGTGCTCCAGCAGATGACAGATGGGTTGGATGTTGGGGTGGGCCAATTCATAGCCCTGCTTCTGGGCCTGGGTAGTTGCTAGGTTAGTCAGCCTAACCTAGCTCTCCCCATGTCTTTACTACCAGGGTGAGCTCTCCAGCATTGCCCTGGCTAGTTTATCCCATGTGGTAATGAGCAAGTGGCGAGCCTGCTCTGCTTTCACACCCTCAGGGTTGCCTCTCCCACACCTGCATCTTCAGGACCAGCTGTACTGTGTTGTCCAGCTAGGGACAGGGGCCACTGTCCTAAGTGCTGCAGCTGCTGAGGGTCAGGAACAGCTCTCCTGCTCTTATGACCCCAGGGCCAGCTCTTCCCCCTGCCATAGGTGGCAGAGGGGCGGGGGGAGGACATCTCCAGTCCCCACAACCACCATATGGCAGATGAGTGGCAGGGTAAATCTTCCATGCTCACATTCTTGGGGCCAGCCCACCTGCACCCCCCATTAATAAGGTCAGCTCTACTGTGCTGCCCAGGAGAGGCGCAGGGTCCACTTTCCCGAGGGCTACAACTGGTAAGGGGGAGGATCAGCTCCCTTGCCAATCATAGGTGGCATGGGTAAGGGGGTGCAGATATCTTTCCCTTGCCCTCACAGTCACATGGTAAATTGGGGGTGTGTGTGGTCGGTTATCCTACCCTCTCACGCCATCAGGGCCAGCTCACCTGTACCTCTGCCAACGGGGTCAGCTCTACTGTGCTGCCCAGGTAAGGATCAGGGTCTGCTTTCCCAAGTGTTACCCCGGTGAGGGGAGGGTCAACTCCCTTGTCTGTCACAGGTGGTGCAGGTGAGGGGGAAGGGGAGGCATCTCTCCTCCTCCCACACTGTTACATGACAAAGTAGGGTGGACACCTATCCCACAATCACAACTTTGGGGCTGGCTCACCCGCACCGTACCTTTGCCAACAAAGGTTGGCTCTATTGTGTTGCCCAGGTGAGGTGCAGGGTCTGCTCTCCCGAGTGCTGCAGCTGATGAGGGGCAGGGGCACCTCTCCCACTCTTATGACTTCAGGGCTAGCTCTCCCACCCACCTCAGGCATAGAGTGGCAGGGGAGTGGGGGAATGGCATCTCTCCCCCGCCCATGCCACCATATGGCAGATGATGGGCAGGATGGATCTCTTACACTCACGTTCTTGGGGTCCCACGTCAACAGGGTCAGCTCCCCTGTGTTGCCCAGACGAGGTGTGTGTCCTGCTTTGCCACAGAGATCTGCCTACCTCTGCTTCCTGAGTGCTGGGATTAAAGGCGTGTGCCACCACCCGGCAAAACGTATTCCTTATTGGTCAATCAAGTCAGAAGAACTTGAAAGGTGTTGCCTTTTGTGATGATCAGACAGATTGTACTTTGAATCTAAAACCACAAGTTTCCTGTATTCCAACTAATTCTGAAGAGGTGAGGTCAGAAATATATTCCCAGCTTTCCCTTTTTTCAGTGTGGAAGTGTTGGAATATGCATGTGAACCACACAGCATTTTCAGTTTGAATTACCTATCAACATCAAAAATTTCAGAGATTAATCAAATCCAAAATTGCAGCTTCTCTTAAACAAACAAACAAGCAGACAAACCCAAGTTTCTATTTCTCATTTTGTATAAATTAGGTAGAAATGAGTAGACATTTATTCTCTTCATCGGTTTGTGTTCCAAAGTGAAGGTTTTGCCCATGATTTAACTATTGTAGACCAATGGAGGGGGAGGTGATTGCCATCAAAAAGACAATTGGTTGCTTACATTTCCCCAGAGTGAAGTTTGGAAGCACCAGAGGTGGTCAGGAGACAGAGGTTCTGGGGGCTGATGTGGGCTTTGTTGGGCTTTTACAGCCAAAGACAAAACAGGACTAGCTAGTCTGAATGATTGCAGTGGGTCAAAGGTGTAGGAGCGATTAAGGCAAGATAATAGAGGCCCAGAGCAGGATAGCTTGGTGTTTGGGCTCAACAGAGCTGTTTGGGTGGTAGGGATTTGGGACTGGTTAATCTGCATATGAACAGAACTATTTCTGAGCGTTAACTGTGTGTGTAGCAATAGTTCTGGGGTCAGCTGTCTTTGCAAAGCCAGCAAGGCCAGAGTGGGAAGCAGCAGAACATAGCATCCTCTGATGTTTGATGAACAGAGCAAGGTCTCTCTGACCTCCCACTAGCTAGTGATCCAATGCCAACGAGGCAGAACGGTCTGGCTAGATGACCAATAAGGGGCAGATTCCTTTGGGCAATAGCTGTCGTTGGGCAATGCCATCCACAGCATTACTCAGATCTTTGGTTTTTGTCTTTCTTGATTGGAATTGGTACTCAGAATCACATCTTTTGCCAGTATTGGAGCCTCTAGAGAAGGAAGGAGTCAGCACTTGAAGACTTTGCTCAAAGAACGACGCTGTGCCCAGATGCCATCCACCTCATAACGTCACACCATCCTCAGAAACATGCGTTTGCAGATATGTTAGATAGTGGAAACCAGGAGAGATACAATCATTCCTTTTTTGATTTTTATTCTAATAGAGTGAGAAAAGTCATGCTGTTTAGCAGATGCACACAAGGACACAGTTCAAATCCCAGTTCTTGTCACATCTCAATACTGTGCAATTTACTTAACATTTTTTTTAGTTTGTTCATTAACTCTTCAATTACAGCAATAATACTTAAGTGGGCTGCTTGAGGGTTAACCTTGGCGATGGGAAAGCTCCTATAAAAACTGGTAAGAAATAAGCACATCATGAACAAATACAACTATAACGTTCTTTTGAGAGGCACAAAAAGAAGCCTTGAATAGCCAGAGCAGCATATATTTGTCTCGACAGTCCCAGTAGCATCTTGACTCCATGTAAACTTTGTAAACAATATGAGCATGAACCTATTTGTAAGGCCAGACTCAATATCATCCAAGGACTCCCAGTCATTAGAATGTAAAACCATCCGTTTAGCCCTGTGATTTCTGAACTTGTCTACAACAAAAAAATACCGAAGGAGCAGGGGCAAAAATAGGGACGTCTCTTGTTCCTCTTCTATTTGTCCGAGTTTTTATAGGGACCACATCTAAGAAGGGAGTCTGGTACTGAGAGCATCAGACAACTCATCCTTTCAGCACTTGAAAACGTGGGACTGTACCTAATTTGCTGAAGGAAAGATAAAGAGATCGAACATCTTTTGTTTTATACATTGTAGAGCAATTCTTATTGGCTACTCCCAAAGAATCATGACTCTTTGCTAAGTCCAAGGAGGCCCTATAATTTAAAATCAATGCTTCAGATAAAGCCGCAGTGCCAGCAGTATTTTGCATAGCTAGCTACTCTATAATGTAGAAGCTTAGGATACGCAAGCCTCTGGGCTGGGGCTGGGGCAGTAGAGTACTTGCCTAGTGTGCAAGAGGCACTGAATTTAATCTTATGAAAGAAAACATTAAAAAGAAAACTAAGAACACCCAGCACTTACTTCATGCGTGTGGGTCTACAGCTTGGGTGTGCTTTTCCTGCCAGAGCTCCGTGCTCCACGCACTGTAAGCAAACCGTGTTCAGGTCTCTCCCACATGTCTCATTTGGGTTAGCCACTCCCTGGAGCATCCTCCTTCTTGTCATGGAGCATCTAAGAGTGAGAACAAGTGGAAATACGTGGGACCTCTTATGTCTTGGCTTGAAGCTGACTCACACAGTTTGTGGGATGAATCCAATCAAACGACTGAGCCTAAAGTACACTCTGCCTCCAGAAGATGCTTCTGCCAATCATCTGATCGAATGCAGCCAACACAGGGACTATTGGGTTTAAATTAAAGACTTTTAGTTTTTTTTAAGTGTTATTCAAATTACATGTTCTTTGTGGAGACATTTCTAAGGATGGTGAGAATTGGACTCAGGCTTGTTTCGAATTCCCAATGGAATTCAAAAGTGCTCATTAAAAGGCCACCTGTAAAGTACTTTCCACAGTCGCTTCACCAGGGACAATTACAGTACACTGGCCTGTGAATCCACAACTTGTGTATTCTGAATAAACATTAGTTTGCTGCTGGTGGCTCTGGGACACTCTAAAGCTACCAGGCCTGGAGTGGACATTGCTGAGGCCGACCCTCAATGGGATCACAGAAAGACCATGATTGGGTTGGGGGAGCTTTGTGAAAATGTTGGCTGTGTGCTATGGTTTGCCCTCTTAAAATTTGCTCTCGTTTAAGAAAATTCATTGTTTGAAAGAATCTGCAAGAAAGCATTATTTTATAAGTTTAACTTAAAAAGCATATGTGTACACATGCATCTGTATTATCTATCATCTGTCTATCTATCTATCTATCTATCTATCTATCTATCTATCTATCTATCTATCATCTATCATCTATCTATCTATCTATCTATCTATCTATCTATCTATCTATCTATCTATCTATCATCTATCTATCTATCATCTATCTATCTATCATCTATCTATCTATCTATCTATCTATCTATCTATCTATCTATCTATCATCTATCTATCTATCTATCTATCTATCTATCATCTCTATCTATCTATCTATCTATCTATCTATCTATCTATCTATCTATCTATCTATCTATCTATCTTCTATTAATTGAGTTATATCAGTATGTCAGATGGAGTGATGATACTTCCCCCAAGAGTCATGCACTAACAAAAATCCCAGTGCCAGACATGGAAATTTTTCCCTTGAGGTTTTGGTCGGGAAAATATAAGTGTTTCCCAAAAGAAAACAGCATGGGCTATTGCCATCGCTCTTGGTTGCCTTCCGGAACCTGAAGTAAGATGCTAACCCATTGCTGGAAATATTACAGACTGCACATATAGGACCCGGCGAATGAAGCTGAGACTGACCTGGAAACCTCCTCCACAAGGACCCTTTCTCATAGTATCTGAGATGCCATGTAAGCTGCCAATGTAAATGGTCACACCCAGGTGTAAAGCAGCAATGACTGAATCAGCAAGATATCCTCACTGGAGCAATAGAGGCACTTTTATCTTAGAGGTAACCAGGGTAAGTTGTCTAATTGGACATAAGGCCTACTGTGGTAGTTAGGATCTAATTGGCAACCATAGGTTATAGGGAGTGGCACTATTAAGAGGTGTGACCTTGTTAGAGTAGGTGTGGCCTTGTTAGAGGAAGCACGTCTCAGTTCACTTCCTGCTGCCTGAATATCAAGATGTAGAATTCTCTGCTCCTTCTCAGCACCGTGTCTGCCTGCACGCCACTTACCATGATGACAATGGACTGAACCTCTAAACTGTAAGCCTGCCCCAATTAAATATTCTCCTTTACAAGAGTTGCTGTGGTCATGGTGTCTCTTCACAGCAACAGAAAGCCTAACAAAGACACGGACTCAGTAGGTGGGAATTCATGTCTGCTATTGTAAGCCTAGCCACGGTTTGAGAGGTCATAGACCTGAGAGAAGAACCTACTACTCCTGCCATTTTCCTAAACCAATATATTTCTAATCGAACCCTACACACATAGACCCACAGGTAAGGGTGGTTCTCATCCTTCATCAAAGAGACTGCTTTTTGTAGGAGATGGAGAGCAAGTCAAAATTAGGTAAATAAGGAATCGTGGGCTGGCCTCATCTTGTACATATCTTAGCTATGCAGTCCCAGCCATTCATGTGTGCCATGTCCCTACCGTGTCTGGAAAACTGTTCGCTGCAAATAGCAACTGCCTTTGGCCCTTACAATCATTCTGTCCCCTCTTCTACAACAGTCCTCCAGTCTTTCAGGGAGAGGTGTGATATAGATATCTCGTTCAGGGATGAGCACTCCTCAATGTCTTATTGTCTGCACACCAATTGGAAAGAAAAAAGCTCCTCTGATAAGACTTAAAGGCTCATGGATTTATGGGTGTAAAGATAAATATTTAGAGGGCAGTTTAATCCTCTGTCTATTTAGTAGAGTCGTAGTGGTAGGTTTTCCTCTGAGTCTTGTGACATAACCAACCAGAGATTCTTAGCTCATTGGACAGTACCAGGCATGATCAGAATATGGTTGGTTACTCTAAGGACACTTGTTCTACTGGCCCTGCACTAACTGGGCAGGTCTTTCCAGGCTGGTTCATTCTGGATTTGAACTCTCATGAGGATACCTTAGCTGTGGCATTTAGTGGTGGAACCTTTGGGAGGTGATTTGGATGAAAGTCAATTTAATTCTGGTGGCTTTGTAAGGAGAGATTGAGACCAAGGAATACATGCATACACACGTCCTATCTTCTGCCACATGCTTCCCTGCAGCATCTGAAGCCTCTATCAGCAAGGAAACCAACCCTTGATGCAGCCCCTTGATCTAGAGAATCCAGGACCATGAGCTAAAATAAACTTCTCTTCTGTAGAAATCACTCAACCCCTGGTATTATGTTATTGGCCATCAAAAAAACATACCAATACTCTATCTAGGTCTTGTTTAGCATTTAGTACCAATTCTTTTTTCTTTTCTTTTCTTTGCTCTCTCTCTCTCTCTCTCTCTCTCTCTCTCTCTCTCTCTCTTACTGACTCTCCACTGCTCTTGAGAAACTGCAACTCTACATTTATTTTCCAGGAAGCCCAGCTGAAAGTCCAGAGTCCAGAGCACAGCAGACTGTCTTTCTTCCCAGTTGGGCTAACATTCTGCAGGCAGGCATCCTCCAACTGCTTTGTGAACAGGTGCACTCTACCATCTAGGCTGTGCCACCCGCACAGTGGACAGGGATGGACTACCTGCAGATATGCAGGAGGAGACGTGGGTGGAGATCGGATGCCTGGTTCCCAGGGCTGGCAATGCCGCTTGTCCTGTTTCCTCATCTGTGAAGTGAAGATAACAATAACTGCCCCAGTTTCTCACATGTGAAGACAAAACGAGAAAAGCATGCGGCAAAATAAGAAACACTATTCAAATGCAGACAGTTTTAGACTCTTTGATTGCTCTCTAAATTAATAATAGCCCCGTGGAGTTTGTGTAAGGCCTCCGTCTTCAGAGTGTTTCCACTTGCATTGTCTTTTTTCATTGGTGCCATGGCTCTCAATGTTTCAGGAGATCCCAGGGGCCGAAAAGGTCAGAGGGCTTGCCCAGGGCCATCCTGTAAGAAATGGAGCTGGGAGAGCAGCCCAGATTTCCCAGTGTTGGCTCTGTGCTTCATTGATCAGAATCCACTGCTTCCGCTTCTCTGTCAAAGCCACCAAAGCTCCCTTGAAAAAGTATTTGCGGGGTCAGTGCTGCTAGTGGCTGCAGGGTTGACAAGGCGCTTGCAACCCCCATATGGGAATGAGAAAGTAACTCCAGAGCCTTTCCATAACTGGAAGAGCACTGATGGGCATGGTCAAACCCCTGGGTCATCTTCAGGTTCTTCTCCGTGTCTTCTTAAGGAGGTAGGAAGATGGCCATCTTCTCAGAAGTCAAATGAGGACTTACTGGCTTCTCAGTAATGGGAAGACTCTCCAAGAATGCAGAACTATCTAATTCCTTACAGTAGAAAGAAACTTAGAGGTATTTCTATCCCAGCTCTCTCATTCTTTAGGAGTAAAATACAGGGTTGCAGAAGAATAGAAGATTGTTCATGGTTAGAGACTAGGTTTCAGGTTATTGTAGATCTGAGGGTCCGTTCTTAGTCTGCCACTTGCTGTTTGAGGACAGGAGGATTAACTGAGGTAAATATTTTTTAGTATTGCCAGGCACCACAACTAAAATGGGGTCTAAATCAGTCATTGTGTTTGATTGCCAACAGTTCAGTTAACACATGTTAACAGGAAAGATCTTTAAGGTTAGTTACTAGGAGTTTCTTTCTGAGGGTTTAGTCAAATGTGCAGGCTACTGAGAAAGGAGTGGAGTGCACACGTGTAACCAGACGGCTCCAGGATCATTAAATCACCACTGAGGGCCTCTGCCGGCAGCAGCCTCTTCAAAATAAGTCAGGATATTCTCAGCAAATGTCTTCTAGGTGGCACCCATTACCAAGAATCCTTTTCATCTAAAGCCAGATTTCAGAAAGGTCATATGGTTATGCTGTAGTTACAAGGGAGTCTAGGAAAGCTATTTCTAGAATTCTTTTGGGGAAAGGAGAGCCACTCATGATGCAGAACATTCCAGTACATAGAAAGAATTTCCAGAATATGATGGGAACTTTAAAAATAAGCATAGATATTTTTTGTGTTTCCTTTGTGTTTGTCCCTGTTTACATGTGTATGGAATACTAAGTCACTTTCTTTTTTTTTTTTTTTTTTNTTTATTTATTTATTTATTATGTATACAATATTCTTTCTGCGCGCATGCCTGTAGGCCAGAAGAGGGCACCAGACCTCACCACAGATGGTTGTGAGCCACCATGTGGGTGCCGGGAACTGAACTCAGGACCTTTGGAAGAGCAGGCAATGCTCCCAACCACTGAGCCATCTCTACCGCCCCCCTAAGTCACTTTCTTATGCCACACATATCCCAGTCCAGCTGGCCTGCATAGTGGCCCAGCTAACTTTATTTAATGCACCAATTGCTATGTAGGGTTGAGCCCTCATATTCTTTCCCACATTTGCACTACAAACCCCAACAGTAGGCTGCAAACATTTCCCCTCCTAGTAATTTTGTTTTTGCAACGTGACTCTTCACAACCCCATGGTATTCTAGAATATGGATGTGTAAAATTTACACAAACAATTCCAGGGTGTGCCTTCAAGCTGGGAGATGCTTTCCCCTTGAAGTTACATATGACTCAGCAATGCACACTCTTGTGCAAAGAAAGAAACCCTTCAGTTTGTTTTCCTGTGATGGGAGGGCTAGCTCAGAAGGACTTTAAAGCCTCTTGGTAAATCTTGCCAAGTTGAGTACCACTATTGGGATGTGAGTTTTGTCTTCCCAACCTCTGTAGAAAGAGGTAAGTAATTATACTTGTGCAAACACTGAGAATGTTATTCTTTTCTTTTCTTTCTTTCTTTCTTTCTTTTTTTTTTTTTTTTTTTTTTTTTTTTTTTTTTTTTTTTTTTTTTTTTTTTTTTTTTTTTTTTTTTTTTTTTTTTTTTTTTTTTTTTTTGGTTTTTCGAGACAGGGCTTCTCTGTGGTTTTGGAGCCTGTCCTGGAACTAGCTCTTGTAGACCAGGCTGGTCTCGAATTCACAGAGATCCGCCTGCCTCTCAAGTGCTGGGATTAAAGGCGTGCACCACCACCGCCCGGCTGAGAATGTTATTCTTAATCTTTACTAATTTTATAGCGGAAAATGTCTCTCATTATTTTGGTGCAAGATTTCTGCTATTAGGGGCTGGAAAGATGGCTCAGTATTTAAGAGCATTGCCTGCTCTTCCAAAGGTCCTGAGTTCAATTCCCAGCAACCACATGGTGGCTCACAACCATCTGTAATAAGGTCTGGTGCCCTCTTCTGGCCTTCGGCATACACACAGATAGAGTATTGTATACATAATAAATAATAAATAAATATATTTTAAAAAGAAAGATTTCTGCTATTAGTGATATAGAAATTTATTCTAATTACATTTTATTAACAGAAGTGTATAATTATGTAGTCAAATTCATATTTTTTTCTTTTTCAGCATTTATGTTTAGTAGGCTCTTCTTCTACTGAGAGCCATCTTTTTGAAAAGCTAAGCTTCTGCTGGTGTATATTTGTTACATAAAATAGCGTTTTTTCATTTATGACATTTTCATAGGTAAATAAAAGGTACTTTAATTCTATTTAGCGTTTCTCTTGTTGACTACACTCATTCTCCTCCACCTCCCACTGGTCCCCATTCTTGTCCTTAATTATCACACTCTACTTTCATTTCCTTTCTCCTAGATTCGTTACAAGAGAAAACATGCAGTACTACTTGTCTTTCCCTGTCTGGCTTGTTTTGCTTAACATGATGATCTACAGTTCCACCCAATGTCTTGTGAACAGCAGGATTTTGTTCTTTTTGTCTGAATAGTGCTCCATTTATCCGTGTCACATTTTCGTTACCCTTTCCTACTGTCTTATCTGTCTTATATGCTCTTTCACATATGTTTAAAATATACACAAGTGTTCGTTCATCAGGAATATTTTTTCCAGCTGTGCTATCAACTACCTTCCCTGTTTTTCTTACCATCATTTGTGAAACACACAACAGTCTTCATAACCCTCAGCTGATCTCCATGACACACAACCCAGGCTACTTTTCATGTCTAATGTCCCATTACCTTATATTTGCTTTAGCCATTTTACAAAGAAAATGGAAGCCATAGGGCGGCGTATCTGCCTCAAGGTACAAAAGAGTACACATCATTTCTTTCCCCCTTTCCTCTCTTGTCACCACGATTTATTTCTTGGTCTGTGTTCTGGATCTCATTGCTTACCATCCCCTTCCATCAGGAACATCTCACTCTGTCCTTCAGCTGCTCCTTCCCTGGTTATCTTTCAAGCTCATCCCTTGTACTCCAGTCACCCCCACAACATACCTCAAACCATCTGACTCCATGTTAATTTGAGCCATGACATCTGTTGCAGGCTGACTTGTGTCCCCTCCCAAATGTGTGTTACAGGCCCAAGCCCTGGTGCCTTAGAATATCTGTGGTTGGAGATAGAGTTATTGGAGGGATGAAGAAGAAGAAGAAGAAGAAGAAGAAGAAGAAGAAGAAGAAGAAGAAGAAGAAGAAGAAGAAGAAGAAGAAGAAGAAGAAGAAGAAGAAGATTTGGACATAGATGCACAGAGGGAGACTAAGAGAGGCCAAAGGCAAAAGACAGCATTCTATAAGCCAAGTAGAGGGGCTTCAGAAGCCCATAGAAGCGGCTGAATAGCTTTGCAGAACTGTGAGACAGTGAATTTCTGCTCTGCAGGCACTCAGTCTATGGTGCCTAGTTGTGGCAGCCCTAGAGAGATAATGCATCTAATTGCCCCCTTTTCAAATTTCTCTTTTTTAAAAGAGAGAGAAAAATTCTATTCACTCTGGTAACTAGGAAAAAAGGTCATACATAGACTGAAAGGGAAAAGTCTTTGGGGAATTTCTCTAAGTTGAATTGCAAAGGAGGAAAGCTGAGAGAGGCTGCATAAAGCCCATGCTATACAGCTTATGGGCAGGGCATGGGCTCTGAGGAGAGGGACGATCACAAACCCCAGCTACTTGGTCCCCCTGGAACAAACAGAGTTTGAGGAAGGCTTGAGTGTTGGGCAAATTAAAAGATGCCAAAGATTCCAGTTCTTCACTGCTCTTCCTAGTTCGTTTCTTTCCAACTCCATCCCTATTCTTTCTCTGGGCACTTAGATTTAATAAAAGTGATTTGGATATGTTCTCTAGCACAGGGAGTCTTGGAGAAAGAAATTTCCTCCCTTAGGCTACAAGGGGCTGGGCTTTCTCTGCAGAGGTGGCATCAGCTATGAGGAGAGAGAGGGCCCCTTGTGGCACCAGCCTCCTGGTCCATATGTTCCAACTCAGCTTACCCAATGTCTGCATTAAGATTCAGGAGCTGAGCCAGATTAAACAGTAGACTGTTATCTGCCCTGTATTTTCTGTTCATTTTTTTTCTGGTATAAGTATTTCTTCAGTTTCTGATAGGGAAAAATGATGGTTCACAGACAGAATTCGGATGCTCTGGCTATGATAACATCCCAAGAAACCTTTTATAGCAAATTTACCCTTCAAACTCAAACAAAGGACATTACCAACCTTATGTACCCAAGATGAAGCTTCAACAGTTGGGCAATCTTGTTTTACCTAGTCTATGATTGTGGAGTTATTTTTTAACTTACAAATGGTCTCAAAGTAAAATCTATAGCACATAGTCCATTTGATGAAACATAGCTTGTATCAATATCTCTTGTTGTTAACACTACTTGAAAATGGTTTTGGTTTGCCTTCTCGCTTGCTTTTTGTGAGTATTTGCTTTTCTCAGTGGCATGTCCAGGAGACTATAACATAGATGTGCACACCTAGACTTCTTTCCAGAGCCTCATTGTACCCCTACTATGTGTAGATGCATCATAGTAAGACCAGTTAGACTCCTGTTGGGGATCAACCTCCTCTTTTTAATTTAGGGTCTCACTGTGTAGTCCTGGTTGGCTTGGAAGTTGCTATGATGAGCAGGCTAGCTTTGACCTTATAGTAATCCTCCTGTTCCTGTCGCTCAAGTACTGGGTCATAAGTGTGTCTCACCACATAACACTCTCTTTAAAATATGAACAATTATATGATTCCTTGTGTCTATGTCCTTTCAGTTCTTTCATGCATTTGTTCATTCATGTTTGAGATGGATTCTGTATTAGCCAAAATTCTCCAAAAGAAGAGAACCAATAGAACATGTGTGTGTGTGTGTGTGTGTGTGTGTGTGTGTGTGTATAAAAAGGGATTTATCAGGTTGGTGTCTAGCATATGGTCCATTTGGGTATTACACTAATGGCTGCCTCACACTGGTGGAGTGGCCGAAAATTCTGTAGTTGTTCAGTTCATGAGGCTGGAAGTCTCAGCAGTCCTACTTAGATACTGAAGGCCTGAAGGTTTCATGGAGGGCTTCTGTCTTCAGTCTATAATGGAAGCTAGAAGTTGATTTTAACATTGGGGAAGGAATGCTATAGCAACAGGGTGGACAAAGAGATTAACTTGCCAGAGAAAATGAGCGCAGGGAGGGGGAAAGTTTTCTTCTGCTGTATCCTTTTTATCTGAGTTGTTGCCAGAAGGTGTGGGCCAGATTTAGGGTGAGTCCTCCTGCTTCAGATAGTTTGCTCAAGAAAATCCCTCACAGGACTGCCTGGAAGTTTCTGTTTTAGTTGATTTAAGATGCACGCACACATACACACACACACACACACACACACACACATACACATACACACACCAGCTTGTTGATTCTATTTACTATTGCTGATCACTTGGAATTGGATAACCAAAATAGAAATGTCTCTATTAACGTATGTTAATTATACACAACATTGGGTTTCATTATGACATTTTTATACACAAACATGAAGTGTCTTGATACTATTCATCTTGTTATCCTCTCATGCCGTCTTTCCCTCCCCACAGTCTCCTTTTGAACTCACCTGCCTTCTACCTCCATGCCCTTCATGTGTCTTTTGTTTATTTTCCCCCATGAGATGTAGTAGGGTTGCTTACAAGAGCAGGGGTAAAATGTTTGTTTGTAGAAGAATGGACACCTTACCATTGGGTGTACCACTGAATAAAATATCTCTGTCTCCAATCAACCGTAAGTCCATATAAATTCATAGAAAAAGCTGGGGTGTCATGAACACCCCCTCACTTCCATGGCAGGTTTTTGGTGGGCTGTCATGTGCAATGCAAATATTAAAATAAATATTTTATTGGGGACTGAAGCGATAACTCAGTAGTTAAGAGGACTTGTTACTCCTGTAGTGGACCAGGTTTGGTCCCCAGCACCCACATAACCATCCACAACTTCCTTTTAAGGGGATCTGATACCATCTTGTGGCATTTGTGGGGACCAGGTGCATATGGTGCACATACATATTTGCAAGCAAAGTACTCATGGGCATAAAAACCCAAATAAGGAAGTTTAAAATCATTTTTATTGTTTGGTAATCGTATATATGCTTATAATGTCTTTTGATCAAATCAACACCCCATTCCCTCCTTTGAAATTCCTCCCATCTTTCTTTCCAGTTTTATGTCTCATTGAGTCCACTTAGTGCTGCCAGTATCAACATGGGAATAAATGGGGCCATGTCTTAGAGCCTGGGTAGCCTCTCAGCAGCCACATCCCAGAAGACAATTGACTCTCTCTCCTGTAGTCATCAATTGTAGTTAGCTCCTCCCCAGCTAGGTGTGGGATTTCCTGACCACTTTCCCCTCCTTGCTGGGATTTTTTTCTGGCTTGACCTTGTGCAGGTCCTGTGTATTTTGTCATTGCCACTTCTAGTTCACGTGCAGAACTGCCCTGTGGTGTCGGGAAAGCAATAGTTTGTGGTAGTCTTCTACTGCCTCTGGCTCTTACTATCTTTGTGCCCCCTTTTCTGAGAGATATCTGCGAGAAGCTTCTCTATACAGCGGAAGATAATTAATACAGAGACCCACACTGACCAGTGTGCAAAGGGTAAGAGACTGTGGAGTCCAGTTCTAACGCCCTGGCTTCAAGGCTCAGTGATCTTGTACAGATCTTATACAAATACAGTTAATTACAACTGTTCTGAGTTCAAGAGTGCAAAGGTCATGTTATGCCTGGAAGTTAGCAACCCACACCACTGTCTGTGGGCTTTTATATTATTTTTGTCTTTTCTTTTATAAAGTTCCTTGAGTCTTGAATGGGGGACCTATTTGTCCCACTTATGCCAAGGTGTCCAAGTACCACTAATTTGGAGTATTTCCACATTACAAGTCTCTGTAATGGCTAACTACTAAAAAAAAAAGAACCATTTCTGACTAAAGCTCACAGCAGCATGAATGTATTGGCATAGTCATCTTTATATAGAAGGCAGCTGGATGAGGACATTGTGTCATTTAGTAAGTGGTTTCCCCACTGGCGCCTATGACTTCCTCAGTCATGGACTTCTGACTGGACTAGAGTATCAGATGTGAATTCCTCCTGTGGAGCAGGCATCAAGTCCAAACAGAAAGTTGTTGGTTACCCCATAACAGACTGGCTGGCACCACTGGGCTTATCATGCCTGGTTACTTAGTGTTGCTGTGCACAGGATCCGCATCTGATTATGACAAGTCTACCACAGCAGCTTGCACAGCATCTTCTGGGACTGTGAGAGCTACCCTGGAACTGGAAGGTGCTAGCCAAGTTCCAACTTGATTTCTGTACTAAGGTATTTAGCACCTTCAGCAATAAGGTCTTCCCATCTATTCCTGGCAGGCAGGCAACAGCTGATACAGTTGCTGGTATTGTTTTGGTGACTTCATGGCTCTCCCTGACCAAAAAATATAGGGAAAGAGCCCACCACTGGGGTTTTAATAGCCAGTGGCTCCTGAGAGGAGCTCTTTCTACTCATGCAAGGCTCAAATTATTTTTTAAAATTATTTTTAAAAAAGTTTTGTCCTGGGGCTGGAGAGATAGCTCAGGGGTTAAGAGCACTGGCTGCTCTTCCAGAGGTCCTGAGTTCAATTCCCAGCAACCACATGGTGGCTCACAACCATCTGTAATGAGATCTGGCGCCCTCTTCTGACATGTGTGCATACATAGAGGCAGAAGGTTGTATACATAATAAATAAATAAATAAGTCTTTTTTTTTAAAAAAAGTTTTATCCTTTGACTAACTTAGCAAATATCAAAATTCCTTATGACTTAGAAAATGTCATTAGTTTTGGCTTATTCGATTTCCCATGCCTTATCAAACTCTTATTTAAAAATCAGCCAACCAACCAACCAACCAACCAAACAACCAAACAACCAAACCACAGCAAAAGAAATAGAGAAATCAAGTTCTCTATTTCAAGTTGATCTTTCCATGCGTTCTCCATGACAGCTGTCTTATGATTTCCCCGAAGATCTTCACTGCATCAGCTACCCTCCTGTGGGTGGTATGGGTCAGTATCAGTCTATTTTAACAAAGCAAGGAATTGTTTCAGATTGAACAATGGGATATGAAAAGATATTTTTTGGGAGAGTTTTAATGAATGAATCTATGCAAGAGTAATTTGCACATAACGTTATTTCTGAATGCATTAAGTTAAATGGCCATAATTTGCTAGAAACAAAGACCTTGCTGCCCTAGCACATTATTGGATTTGGGGACACGATGACGGAGAAGATCTAGCATGCTTTAAGCACCTTAAAGATCATGAAAGGGAAGACTAGGGTGGCATGTAACTCATGCATGCATAACTGGAACTGAGTCATGTGGGAAAGTATGATTAATTACAGGAAACACATCCATCTCTCTATGTTTGACCTCGGCTTTGGGTTTTTCTGACTGAATTAAAAATACAAATGTTTAGAATGAGAACAATACAGATCAGAGATGTAGAAAGACTCCGAATCATTATATGGTGACTATACCCGAAGAAAAACACAAGTTTAATGATAACTTGTTAGCATAAAATTAGAACTTTATGCATGTAAAAGTGCAGTATAAACATATAAGTAAAATTCAAAACTAAATAGTCATCTTTGAAAAATATCTGCGACATACATAAAAAATAACTAAGTTTCTTTATATTTGAAGAACATCAACAAACAAGAAAAGGCAAAGATTTCAACAGAAAAATATTAATCACCTAATATTAAGGGTTCACAAACATGACAAATGGATTAGTTTTGGAAGACTGGAAGCAAATACAAATTTAAGAAGTGAGGTAACATTTTAAGGCTATAACTCTAAGTATAAAGTGGTATGATATGAGACTTGTGTAATTTCAAGTTTAAAACATTTGTTGTTTGCAGTGCTGGGGGTTAAATCTACAGCCTCACACATGCTAGACAAATGCACTCTTGCTGAGCTCTAGCCCAAGCTGTTTTTAAAAGCTTTGTATTGGAAATAGGGTGTCTTCGTTTGCTTTCCTATTGTTATGATAAAACACTTACCAAAAGCAACTTTAGAAGAAAGAGGTTTATGTCAATGTATGGTCTATATTCCTTCATTAAGGGAAGTCAGGGCAGGACCTCAAGGAGGAGCATAAGGGCAGGAACTGAAGCTGAGGGTGTGGAGGAAGGCTGCTTCTGGCTTGTTCCTCAGGACTTGTTCAGCCTGCTTTCCTATGGCAGCCAGGACCACCCGCCCAGTGGCGGCACCTCCTAGAGTAGGAGAGATCCTTCCACACCCGTCATCAATCAAGAAAATATCCCACAGACTTGCCCAAAGACCAATCCAAAGGAGGCAATTTGTCAACCGAGATGCCCTCTTCTCAGATGACCCCAGCTGCCTCAATCCGACAATCAACCGATGAGTGACCAGGGGTCCCATGACACTGCCTAGACTGGCCTAAAATGTTCAATCCTGCCTCAGCTTCCTAAGCAGATGGGGTTACAGGCTTGGGCCAGCAGGTTTTATAAACAGCGAAGTACCGCCGTTCTATCCTGCCTTCTGTGCTTCTGTTTTCTGTGGGGCTGGGGATTACCCAAGGGGTTTCATGGTAGACAAAGCTGTATCCCCAGCTCTTGCCTTTCTGCTGAGAGTAATTATCTCTGAGTTGTGGGATTATGGGTAATTTTCTCTCTATTTAGCCTTATGTAAACTGTTTTCTACAATAAATATTAATTCCATTGGAAATAGAGCAACCGGTTATGTATGCTCTCTCGTTTTAATTAATAGAATCCAGTGCTAGCACCGCTGTTCCTAGCCGGTTATTCTCAGGCTCACACAGTAGAAATACACATAAATTTAATAGTTCCCCAAAGCAATTTGTTAGGGAAGCAGTCTTTAAAGTTGACATACTTTTCACATCCATGATTCATATTCTTTCTTTCTCTCTCTCTGGAAATAGTCTTACTATGTATCCCTGGAAGGCTTGGAACTCTCTATGTAGACCAAGCCAGCCTTGAACTCACAGAATTCACCCTTTCTCTGTCTGCAAGTGCTAGGACCAAACACTTGTGGTATTGTGTATGCCCAGCTTCTCAATGCCATTTTATTAAACAAATCTTAAATTATATGAAGGTATGAGGCATAGACCCAATCATATTTACGTCAGTGCTGATGCTTGTATTGACATTGTGCATCAGAGTAAGAATATATAGCAATTAAGAGGATTCTGTAGAGTGATTTTAAATCACCTCAGAAAAGTCAACCATGGTCAAATGCACTCCAAGAACACCCCACTCCAGGAACACCCGTGGAACAGAGGTAGAACATATTTTTAGTGGCAGGGTTTTCTGCCTTCGGCGGCATATGAGCATTGTCATGGTTCAATAAGCAGTGTTTGTTTTTGTCTCAGTGTCTCTGTGTGCCTCTTCTGTAGCAGTGCTTGGAGGAGTCAGGCTTGGGAGCACTGTTGTCCGGAGTCCCTGGAATGGTCCCGCAGAGGAGCCTTCCACAGTACGGTGAAGAGTTCACGACACCCATCAAATGATAACGCAGACTACAGAAGACCAGGCACAGTGCCGCCCCGTTAATGGAAAACTGAGTGCACAGAAAAGAGGCTGGATGAGAACATTAGCTGCCAAATATTAAAAGTGGCTACTTCTGGGGTAATGGGAAGTGGGTAATTTTTATTCTTTTATTGGTTTGCACACATTGAATAAGATTTCACAATGAACATATATTACCATTGAAATAAGGAAAATGGTAAAAGTTATAAAAATGAGGTGGAAGAATATGCGATGTATTGTTCAGCTGTGTTCCCTGAAAAGAGGAGATTGCAGAGCAGTGTGTTTATGGCAATTTCTTTTTACAAATGCTTACCCTTACGGACAGCTGTGCAGACATGGAGTCAGTGCACCAACATATTAAGTCATCTGGGAGGATAGATAATTTTCAAGACATTTGAGGGAGAGGATATATTAATTTTTTTTCCTACAATGAATATTTCATATAGTTTAGTTAAATATAAACATAAATATTTCTGGAAGCACGTAAATAGAACAAAAAGCACACATCACCTACTCTTTTCTTTCCTTTCTCTTTTAAATAATAATTTTTTGAGAATTTGACCTATGTATACAATGTATTTTTATAGTATTTACCTTAACTTCCTCTCTCTGACTTTTCATGTAGCTACCCCCATCACGCCTCCTCCCAACTTTATGTGCTCTTTAAAAAAAAATAAAGCCCACTAAGCCTAACTAGGGTGACTGGTACATGCATTGGTGTAGAGTAGTGCATGGGTGTGGGAATGTCCACCAGAGCATGGGCAACTTCCCAGGGGCGGTGACCCTGGAGAAAACCAACCCTCCTTCCCTCTGCAGCCCAGGTTGGCCTAACTCTGGGACTCTAGGTATATGCTGCTGCTCTGGACAACATGTATTATTTTCTTTTTGGACTCTACAAATAACATGTAAACTTCTTTTCATCTTCAAGGGTGTTCTTCCAAAGCAGAGTACAGGCATCCAGGGAGTGAGGGAGAAATTATATTGACTGGTTGGCATGCTATGCTAGTATCCATATTGATTTTTCTCACTTTAAATCTATGTTTTTGCATGTATAATAATGTTCATACTACATTAATAGTTCTGACTGTATAGAATTAATAAATATATGTATTTATACTAGAAAAGCAATATCTATATTCTTACATATGATTTAAAAATCTTTATTAACTATAAATTTGAATCACTGAAATACTAGCAAATGCCATCTTTGCCTATATTGCCAGTCTTCTAGAAGGTTCTCTCTTGACCATATGAATTCACTCCAGTCACCTGTCAGCTCTTGTCTTCTCTCTGGATTTGCTGATCACAGAATTGGCAGGTTCCAGCTTTCCTTTCTTTCCATTAGCAATGGAGGAGTGATCCCCTTACCCCGCGTCCTCTCCAGCATAAGTACTTATCAATGTATTTGATCCTGAACAGTTTTACAGGTGTGAGATGGAATCTCAGCATTGTTTCAATTTGCATTTCTCTGATGGCTAAAGATGTTTGCATTTCCTTAAGTGACTTTCAGTCATTTGAGATCCATCTGTTGAGAGTTCTCTGTTTAGGTCTGTACCTCATCTTTTATTAGATTATTTGTTCTTTTGATGACCAATTTCTTGAGTTCTTTGTATATTTCGGAGATCAGACCTCTGTCTTATGTGGAGTTAGTGAAGATCTTTTTCCATTTTGTAGGCTATCATTTTGTTTTGTTGACTGTGTCCTTTGCTTTACAGAAACTTCTCAGTTTCAGGAGGTCCCATTTATTAATTGTCGCTCTCAGTGTCTGTGCTACTGGGGTTATATTTAGGAAGTGGTGTCCTGTGCCCATGCCTTGAAGGCTACTTCCCACTTGCTCTCCTATTAGGATCAGTGGGGTTGTTTTTATGTTGAGGTCTTTGATCTATTTGGACTTGAGTTTTGAACATGGCAATAGATATGGATCTATTTGCATTCTTCTACATGTTGATATCCAGATATGCTGGCACTATTTGTTGAATATACTTCCTTTCTTCCATTTTATATTTTTAGCTTCTTTGTCAAAAATCAGTTATTTATAGGTGTGCGGATTTATATTCGGTTCTTTGATTCGATTCTATTGGTCTTCTTGTCTGTTTTTATGTCAATACCAGGCTGTTTTCATTACTGTAGCTCTATAGCTGAGTTTGAAGTCAGGGATTGTGATGCCTCCAGAAGTTCTTTTATTGTACAGGATTGTTTTGACTATCCTGAGTTTTTGTTTTAACATGTGAAGCTGAGTATTGTTCTTTTAAGTTCTGTGAAGAGTTTTGCTGGGATTTTGATGGGCATTGCTTGAATCTGTAGACTGCTCTTGGTAAGATTGCCATTTTCACTTATGTTGATTCTATTTACCGAAGAGCATGGGAATCTTTCTATTTTCTGGTGTCTTCTTCAATTTCTTTCTTCAAAGATTTAAAGTTCTTGTCATACAGGTCTTTCACTAGTTTGGTTAGAGTTACCCCAAGATATTTTTATGTTATTTGTAGCTATTGTGAAGGGTGATGTTTCTCTGATTTCTTTCTCAGTCCGTTTATCTGCTGTGTAAAGGAAGGATACTAATTTTTTGAGTTAATCTTGCATTCTGCTACATTACTGAAGGTGTTTATGAGTTGTAGAAGTTCCCTGGTAGAATTTTTGGGGTCACGTATGTATACTATCAGAAAATAGTGAGAGTTTGACTTCTTTTCTGATTTGTGTTCTCTTGATCTCCTTTTGTTTCCTTCTTGCTCTAGTTAGAACTTCAGATATGATATTGAATAGATATGTGGAGTGGACAACATTGTCTAGTTCCTAATTTCAGTGGGATCATTTTGAGTTTCTCTCCATTTAGTTTGATGTTGACTGTTGTTGGCTTGCTGAATATTGCCTTTATTATGTTTAGGTATGTTTCTTGTATTCCTGATCTCTCTAAGACCTTTGTCAGGAAGGGGACTAAATTTTGTTGAAAGCTTACTCAGCATCTAATGAGATGACCATGTATTTTTTTTCTTTCAGCTTGTTTATATGGTGGATTACATTGACAGATTTCCATATGCTGAACCATTCCTACATCTCTAGGGTGAAGCTTTTTTGGTCATGGTGGCTGATTTTTCTGATATGTTCTTGGATTCAGTTTGCCAGTATTTTATTGAGTATTTTTGTGTCAATATTCATGACTGAGATTGGTCTGTAATTTTATTTCTTGGCACACAAAGATTGTCTTTGTGTGGTTTGGATAACTGTAGCCTCATAAAAAGAGTTTGACAATGTTCGTTCTGTTTCTATTGTGTGGAACAATTTGAGGAGTAGTATTGGTATTAGTTATCTTCTTTGAAAATCTTGTAGAATTCTGAGCTGAAAGCATCTGATCCTGGACTTTTTTGGTTGAGAGAGTTTTGATGACTGTTTCTATTTCCTTAGCATTTATAGGTCTATTTCATTTGATTATCTGGTCTTGATTTAATTTTGGTGAGTAATATTTATCAAGAAAATTCTTCATTTCCTTTAGGTTTTCCAATTTTGAGGAATATAGGTTTTTGAAGTATGACCTGATGGTTCTCTGGATTTCCTCCATGTCTGTTGTTATGTCCCCTTTTTTTATTTCTGATTTTGTTAATTTGGATATTCTCTCTTTGCCTTTTTGTTAGTTTTGGATAAAGGTTTGTCTGTTTTGTTGATTTACCCAAAGGCCCAACTCGTTGTCTCATTGATTCTTTGTATTGTTTTCTTTGTTTCTATTTTGTTGCTTTCAGTTCTCAATTTGATTATTTCCTGCCTTCTACTCCTCCTGGTGAGTTCACTTCTTTTTGTTCTAGAGCTTTCAGGTGTTCTGTTAACTCACTAGTGTGGAATTTTTTCCAGCTACTTTATGTAGGCATTTCGTGCTATGAACATTCCTCTTAACACTATTTTTATTGTGTCCCATAAGTTTGGGCATGTTGTGTGGTTATTTTCTTTGGGTTTTAGGAATTCTTTAATTTCTTTCTTTATTTCTTCCTTGACCTATTGGTGATTCAGGTGAACATTGTTCAATTTCCATGTTTTTGCGGGCTTTCTGAAATTAGTGTTGCTGTTGAATTCTAACTTAAAGCTATTTTTTTTGGTATCTGTTTAGGTTTGCTTTGTTACTGAGTATGTGGTCAGTTTTTGAGAAGGTTCCATGAGGTGCTTGGAAGAAGGTACATTCTTTTATGTTTGTATTGATTGTTCTATAAATGTCTGTTAAGTCCATTTGAGTTATAACATCTGTTAATTCCCTTATTTCTCTGTTAAGTTTCTTTCTGGCAGACCTGTACATTAGTGAGAATGGAATGTTGAAGTCTCCTACTATTAGTGTGTGGGTATTAATATGTGATTTATGCTTTAGAAGTGTTTCTTTTACATATGAGGGTGCCCTTGTATTTGGGGCATAGATGTTATGTATCAAGATTTTCTCTTGATGGATTTTTCCTGTGACAAATATGCAATGTCCTTCTTTGTCTCTTTTGATTAATTTTAGTTTGAAATCTATTTTCTTAGATGTTAGGATAGCTACACCAGCTTGTTTCTTAGGTCCATTTGTTTGGATTTTTTTTCTCAACCCTTTACTTTGTCTGTCTTTGAGGTTGGGATGTGTTTCTTGTATGTATCAGAAGGATGGATTCTGTTTTTGCATCCAATTTGTTAACCCGAGTGTTTTATATGTGAATTGAGTCTATTTATATTAAGAGATATTACTGACAAGTCATTGCTAGTTCCCGCTATTTTCATTTTGATTGTTGGTAATGTTATTGTGTATGCTTTTCCTTTCTTTGGGATTTACTGCTATGAGATCATCTATTATCTGTGTTTTTGTAGGTATAGCTGACTTTCTTGGCTTGGAATTTTCCTACTAGTTCTTTGTATAATGCTGGATTTATGGTTAGGTATTGTTTAAATCTGGTTCTGTTGTGGAATATTTTGTTTTCTCTATTTATGGTGACTGAAATTTTTGCTGGGTATAGCTGTCTGGGCTAGCATCCATGGTCTTTTAATGTCTACATAACGCTTGACCAGGGCCTTCTGGCTTTCATGGTTTCCACTGAGAAGTCGGTGTAATTTTGATAGGCCTGCCTTTATATGTTACTTGGCCTTTTTCTTTTGAACCTATTAATATTCTTTCTTTATTCTGTATGTTTAATGTTTTGATTATTACGTGGCAAGGAAATGTTTTTTTGGTCCAGTCTATTTTGTGTTCTGTAAGCTTCTTGTACTTTCATAGACATATCCTTTTTTAGATTGGGAAACTTTTTTTTTCTATGATTTTGTTGAATATATTTTCTGTGCCTTTGAGTTGGTCTTTTTCATGGTGTTCCATATTTCCTGGATATTTTGTGTTAAGCTTTTGTTAGATTTAACATTATCTTTGATCCATTTATCTATTTCCTCTATTGTATCTTCAACACCTGAGAATCTCTCTTCCATCTCCTGTATTATGCTGTTCATTCTTGCACAAGGTTCTTGATCATTTACCCAGAAGTTGTGTTTCTAGAATTCCCTCAGTTTGTGTTTTCTTTATTGTCTCTATTTTGGTTTTAAAGTCTTTCGATTATTTCACCTGTTTGCTTGTTTTTTTTTCTTGGTTTTCTTTCAGTGATTTGTTGATTTCTTGCATTTTTTTTGTTTGTCCTTTCATCTACTTCCTTAAGGGAATTTTTCATTTCCTCTTCAAGGGCCTCAAAAATTTTCCTAATGTTATTTTTAAAGTCTTTTTTTTCCCCTGCTTCATCTGTGTTGGAATGTTCAAGTCTTTCTGTGTAGAGCCACTAGCTTTTGTTGGTGCTGTGTTGCGATTTGTGGTGTTGAGTGTGTTCTTTCCTTGTTGTCTACCCATCTTCTTCTCCAGTTGGTGTAGCTGGGGCTGTGTTTCTGGTGATCACTCCTCCAGGATCCAGTGGATCCAAGGCTCAGATGGTCGCTCTTGTAGTGGAGTCAGGGCCATGGTTCTAGTCATGCTGGGGGTGGGGGTGGGATTGCTCAGGTGCTCTTA
Organism: Alexandromys fortis; assembly: GCF_014885135.2. Classification (NCBI taxonomy): domain Eukaryota; kingdom Metazoa; phylum Chordata; class Mammalia; order Rodentia; family Cricetidae; genus Alexandromys; species Alexandromys fortis. The sequence continues at coordinate 1,783,043 of NW_026067926.1, read as the reverse complement.
GAGGTGGCTCGGTGCTCCTGGAGGTTGGGCCTTGTCTGCCCCCCCCACCCCTGTAGCGATTGATCAGTTCTTACCTGTGCCGCAGAGGTTGATTGGGCCTTGTGTGACCCCGTGGAGGTTGGAGGGGACTTGCCTCTATATTATTATTATTATTATTATTGACTTTTCAAGACATGGTTTTTCTAGCTTTGGAGACTATTCTGAAACTAGCTCTTGTAGACCAGGCTGATCTCAAACTCACAGAGATCGGTCTGCCTCTGCCTCCCAAGTGCTGGAATTAAAGCTGTGCACCACCATTGCCCAGCTCTATATATTATTTTTAAATAGCTATATAAAACAGTGTTTCCCTAGAGCTTCTAAAAGCATCCTTAGTGTTACTTGTTTCTTTCTCTCTGTGCAGTTTGTCACTCTTCCTCTCCCCTCCATAGTTAATCCCTCATTTTCCTATTGACCTCTTTGTAACACCTGTCTCCCACTATCCTTTTTTTTATTTTTTAAATTTCTTCAGGTTATATACTCAAATCTAAAGATTTGGAGCTAGGACTTAGGATTTAAGGAAGAATATCCAGTATTTTCTTTTTGGGTCTGAGTTATCTCGCTCTGTGTAATACTTTCTAGTTTTATCCATTTTAGTATTTCAACTTTTTCTGCTGCATACTATCCCACAGTGTAAATGTACCACATCTTCATTAGTCATTCATCCGCTGAAGCATATCTAGGTTTTTCCATTTTCTGGCTGTTGTGGATGCAGCAGCAGTGATGGCTGAGCAAGTATCTGTGGACTAGGAGGTCTGGTTCTTCCAGCATATGCCAAGGAGTGGTAGGGCTGTTGTTTGGCAATTTGTTTTAGCTTTTTGAGAATTCTCCACACTGATTTTCCCAGTGGCTGCCACAGATAGCAGTCAGAGCAGTGAATAATCCCCTCTTCCCTGCCCACATCCCGGCAGCCTTTGTTTCAGAGTGGCTGCAAAGGTTGACCTTTGTAACAGTGAATGAGGCACCTCCTCCCCCACCCAGCCTTGCACACTTAACTGATTACTTCCTTAGCTGTACAAAAGAACTTTAGTTTTATGAGGTCCCATTTGTCACTTGTTGGCCTTAAATTCCTGGGCAAATGAAGTTCCATGTAGACAGTCCTTTGCTGTCCTTATGTGGAGGGCTGCCTATGCTTTCTGCTACAAGTTTTAGAGTTAGAGATGGGTCTGATTTCAGTCTTCCACTTGCACACAGTTTTCCTAGCACTATTGTTGAGGATGCTGTCTTCCCTCCAGCGTGTAGTTTTGGCATCTTTGTCTGACAGTTGTCTCTGTGTTGTTAAACTGTGGTTGACTATTTTTCTGAAATAGAATGTAAACTCCTTGTCTCTCTGGTATCTTACTCCAGTGCTTAGGATATTGTCAGCCACACAGTAAGCTTTCCATAAGTATTCAATTAGTCAGTTACTGAGTTCCACATTACTATAACAAAATAGCTGAGAAAGTTAATTTACAAAAAGTAAGGGTTTATACAGGCTTTATGTCTATGACTGAGACAGTATCCCATGATAAGAGTGTATGGTTAAAAAAAAAACTTTCTTGTTTTATGGGACAGGAAGCAAAGAGGAAGGGGAAGAGAATGAGGGTCTCAGAGGCCGTTTTAAGAGCTTGTCTTGGTGACCTAAGGTCCCCCCTCCTTAAGATTCCACCACCTCCCAATGATATCCCCTTAGGGACCACATGTTTGATACATGGGCATTTGGGATGCAGACTCAAGTCACAGCAGAGGTGTGAAGTTCCTGCACTCACTGAAGACCTCAAGACAGCATCTCGCCCTTCTCTCCTGACTCCCTCACAGTGGTGATTTAAATACACTTTTGTGGGCAGGGGGAACTTCAGGATGACTGCAGACACGTGTTCATCCATTCACTCGTTCCCACAAATATATACTAATAGGAAGTGAAAGAGACAAACAGATGACCAAATCTCTGTTTCCACCTTCCGAAAGATTGGGTGCAAGTGACTTCAAGCAGCATTTCCATGCTGCTGCTGAATCAGGAGTGAGCCGTGTGTCAGCAGGAGAAGCACCTGAGCAAGCAAAGGCCACAGCATGGAGGTTTTTACATTGTGCCTGGGTTTGGGTTTTCCAGAAAGACCCCTAATAATAGAATTCATTCGTAAGTTATGAATAAAGAAAACTTTTTAGGGCCTATGGAGATGGTTTAGTAAGGTACCAGCTCTGTAGGAATGAGGACCGGAGCTTAGATTCCTAGCTGGGCATGGTGGCATGCTTTGCAACTCAGTGAGGGCAGGTGGGGGTGGGGTGAGGTTGAGGTGAGTGGAGACAGGTGTATCACTGAAGCTCTCTGGCTGGTCAGCTTAGCCAAATCTGTGAGTTCCAGGTTCAGTGAGAGACTCTGCCGCAAAGAATAAAGTGGAGAGTGATCAGGTACAGTGCCCACTACAAATCCAGGTTTGGAGTTCACCTTAGAGGTGACAGGGAAAACAGCCAGGATTTTAGCCAAAGACATTGTGCTTTCTTTTCTGTTTGGCTGTGCTCTCATTGGCAGCCAAAAATGAAGATGCCATTCTGATACTGTACTATAATGCTTTAGGGAAGAGGCAACAAGTCTTGGGGAAGGAAGGCATGGGTGCAAAGACACATTTGTGTGCAAAGTCATGGTGGCAACAGAGAATAGAGACAGATACAAGAGGTGATCTCTGGGTGTTTCCCCAGCAACGTGAACACTGCACCTTGCTTCCAGACAGCTTCAGAAGTCACAGAGAACTCACTCTACCGCATGGGCATCAGAGAGGGAGATAACTTGTAGGGGTTGATGGTGGTGGTGGCAGTAGCAGCGGTGATGGCGTTGGTGGTGGTGGTAGTGTTTAAGCAGGTAGGAAGGTCTATTGAGATGTGAAGAGAAAGTTGGGGAATTCTGTGTTGCAGACCCACAAAGCAGAGCTCATGTGGCTGTTTTTCTCCTCCCCACAGGTCTTCTCTGCACTCATTTTTATTACATATCTACTCCAAGCACCTTGATAATACATTGAGAGTTGCTTCTGTTTCAAATTTAATGTAGGATCTGAGATAAACAAATAATGCATGCACCACAGTTTGGGGAAACAGAAGCTTCTTTCTGCCGTCATTTCTGCACCGTAATGCTCTTTCCTCACCCTGCTCCTCTCTTGGTTGTTTTTTTTGCCCTCCTCCTTCTCCAGTCACCATTTTGCTTTCCTCCATTAACTCCCTGCGTCGTTTACCATCTTGGTTAGAAGTTTCCTGGAGTCCTGCCTCTGTTCCTATTCCCTGTGCTGCCGTTGTGGCTGCTGCTTAACTCTGCAGAACCTGTACAAAGCCTTTCCACCAGATCAAACCGTGCGTGTGTCTGCATTGATGCTGTCTATGTTGGCTGTGTTCCCCCGAGAGCCTGCGGCCTGAAATGCCGACTTTGATATTCAGTTGACACTGCTTATGGGGCTGAGGATGTCCTGTGTCTCGGGTGTTCAAATGACAAGGTGTTTAGCTTTCAGAGAGCTGCAGCTTCTCAGAAGACACGCAGAGTTCATAGTGATCATTGCTAACTACTGCATTTTCCAGTTCCTGGATCCCCTGGGTTCTCAAGCTTCTGCCTGTGCTCATGGTAGCCAGCTAGATGCTTATCCCTGGAGCTCCCCTGGGGAGGCAGGCTCAGAGCAGGAGCAGAGTCGGCAGAAATGCTGCTGGAACCCAATGGTTCTTCAGCAGGCTCCCTATCTGCAGGCTTTTTATCCCTGAGTGGCCTCAGATGCTCCTTTCTGCCCTGTTTCCTCCTTGTTCATATCCTGTTCCTATTCAGACCTGCCTGCTTTTTTCCTGTAACTTTCCATAAGGCCTTACAGGAATTCTAGTGAGCGGCCCGCAGCAAGAAGTCGCAGGGGCAGGTGCCTTTACCTCTTAGCCATTAGCCACCTCCCACTCTGAAATGAGTACTGTGCACAGCAGCTAACTCTGCTGGTGACCTGCTTACTAATTAGCTACAGTTAGTTTCTGTCCTTTCATGTCTTGTCCAGGTCATGAGGGCTTGCTTTTCCTCTTGTGGGTTCATTAAAGCAAAACTCTCAGCTTCCTCCGGTCACGGTGGCTAGTAAACAGCAGAAGATGCGGCTTTTGGCTGAGTGTGAGTAAGGCTGCTTTTCGGGAGGTTTAGCTGAGAAAAGAAGACCCATTCTACACGTGAACAACACCAGTCCTTGATCCTAGATGGGATAAAAGGGGTGAGGGGAGGAAGTGAACTGAGCTCATCTCTCTCTGCTTCCTGGCTGTGGACTCAGTGTGTCCCGATGCCTCGCACTCTTGCCGGCATGCCTTTCCTGCTACGATGGACTGGATCTCCTCAAATTATGAACTCAAATAAACCCACCCTTTTCTCGATCATTTGGGTCGGGCATTTTGCCACACGGATGAGAAAGAGTAATTCATAGAGATGGGAAGGTGAGAAGCTCGGGGTTATTTTGTAGGTAACAAGAACAAGCGTCAAGTGCCACTTTGGGCAACAGCGTCATTCGAGGGGACTGAGTTTCCTCATGTGCAAAGGTGCCACACATATTTCTTTCCTCTCCATTTTGACCTCACCACTGAGACTTTAACCTCAAGAACTGTAGCCTTTCTCATATATTGGGATCGTTTTCAAATATGTGGATTTTGTGTTAGGTTTTGCTCTCCCCAGTTCCAGCCATCCCTCCCGTCATTCCCTTCCTGCATTGATCTGTTGGACTTCTGGGTCTAGACTCTCCCACAAATGCCCTAGCAACGCGGACACTGTACATTGTTTCCAGACAGCTTCAGACGTCACAGTGAACTCTCTCTACCACATTCTGTTCATCACAAATGAGTCAGAGTCCAGATGGAGACCCGGCTGCATAGACTGCACTTGCATATGGAAAGAATATCAAAGAGTTTATAGCCATGTAAAGTGGTCACAAAACTTTGTTTTTAAACATCTTGTCTTATGATATGTATCTCCTTACTTATAAGAAGCACTGTTTCCCTAAATATGGAGAGGCAGTGGACTGTGCAAAAGAAAATGCTCCCGCCATTCAGAGGCCCTGATCCCTGCCCCACCCCTTTTTTCAAAGGAAATGATATCTTGGCAAAAAGGTGGGATTGTTAATATCGCTCTGCCAGTCAGATAGGTCTTTTCACAAATCTTGAAGTCTGTCTTTGTACTACAAAAGCCGCACAACATATAATCACACGAGCATGACTGTGTTTCAGTAAGACTACTTAGATGTGCTTTCTAGGTATCAGTCTGTTTCACTCTTGGGATAGGCCATAGTACTTCATTTTGCTCTAGATCAGATATGGAGGGGGCATCACACAGAGACAGAGGTCTGAAGGCAATGCTGATGTCTACAAGTCTGACTTGAGTTAACTCTAGAAACTGTGTTCTTTTGACCTCTGAGGGTAGTTAGTTTAGGGTCTGAAGCTAGTCTTAAACCTGCATTGTGGTCAATATGCTGGACACGTCCATGACTTTTCAGTCTTAGGTGAAGGACAAGGAAAAGAGTCCCTTTTCGGGTCCTTAAATTATCTTTTGGAATCACTCTTAGTGAGGAGTGTGGGACATGTTTGAGTCTAGGACTTTAGCCCCAAGGAAATGTCTTGGTCAGAATAGGGCAGTACTTCTGTCTCAAACTTTTAGTGAGAACTAAAGAAGAAACTCAGCCCTGAGACTTAGGGGAGGACAGCAACTGGTAGGAAGGATATTGGAGCAGTCAGTGACTCGGAGCGAGGACCCAGCTCAGCACCCACCAGCGTCTGGATCAGGTCTCACCCTTTCTGCTTAGAAATCTGAGTTAGCGAGAAGAATTCCAAGTGACATTCGGCTTAATGTCGCGGTCCTTTGTCTGCTCTAGCTGAACTCCCAAGTTACAGCAGCTCGTTATTCATAAAGTCTCTGGGGCCCTGTTTCACAAGAAAAAAAGCTTCATCCTTATTTACGGCGCTAACTCCGAAGCTAAGCTATAACGTAACAGAGCTAACATGCCACACCCTAGTTGCACGCTGTCACTTTGGCACAGCATTTCGTTCCCTCTCACCCTGCCAGTTTCAGAGCAGGGACCACGGACTTGGACCACGGCCTCACAAGGAGCCAGCCTTCCTCTAATGGCTCCACTTGCCCTTTTCTTTTTATGTTAAAATGAAAATATTGAGCACGACCCTGACTAACGGCAGGCATTCATCAGCTGCTGATAGAACTAACTTGTTTCTGTGCTTAAAAGTTAATTGAGATTCCTCTGAAAATAGACAATGATGGGGAGAGGGGGAGGAAGGCGGAGAAAGGATACAGAGCAAAGGGGAGGAGGAAAGAGACACGTAGCGAGGTTTTCTCTGTCCCACCAGCCAACTCCCAAATCATGACACGGAGACTTATTATTAAATATGAACGCATGACTGATAGCTTCGTCTTGTTTTAAGCTAGCTCTTAAAACTTTAACCCATTTCTATTAATCTATGTGCTACCTCAAGTCTCATTTACTCCATCTGTGTACTGTCCTTCCTGTTTTCCTGCTTCCTCTGTGTCTCCTGGCAACTCAGCCTTTCTTCTTCCCAGCATTCTCTGTGCCTGGCAATCCTACCTAGCCATTGGTCACTCAGTTTTTTATTAAACTAATCAGACTGACAACATTTTCACAGCGTACTAAAAGATTATTCCACAGCAGGGACAGAGAGAGAGAGAGGGATTGGAGGGGGGGGAGAGAAAAGGGGAGGGGGGAGGAGGGGAGAGAAAATGGCTAGTGTGCAGGTGACCTATGCTCAGATTTTGTTCTTATAATCATTGATAAGTGTATTGACATCTATCCCGTGTTTGATTTCTCCCAGTCTTAGTTTCTTTATTTGTCAGAGGGGTAGTCACCTATAACACATAGGCACTGCATTTAATAATACTCATAAAATGTGGTGTTGGGTACGACATATCTCCTCGATAGCAGCAGATTTGCAAAGTGTGATGGCTGTTCAGTGTACAGCCAGTTCCTCCTCCCACCTTGGTCTTCATCGAGTTATGGTATCCTTGCTTCCTTAACTTTGGGTTCTGCTGAATATACATCTTAGGCTAGAACAAGCTTTGTTAGAGAGAGCGCAGAATTCTCAGTCTAGGCTTTACGGGTATCGTATGTCTGTTTGCTGCTCTGGGATCCTATTGCCCACCACTATGAGTAGAATCCACTACAAGTAGCCACGGTTCTTTCCCCCAGATGACCCAGGCTCCAGAAAGGGAGAACCAAACCAATTCCAGTTGATTTGAACCAGACTTTAGCTTTGGGATGGAGCCCAGGACAATGCAGCTGATGATATCGGCGCCCTGTTGATCAGCAGGCACACATGAGAAAGAGTGGCTTGTTGTTGCCCACCACCGATGGTTCATGTTTGTTTATTACACAGGAACAGCTAATGGATACAACCGGAACCATTTATTAAGTAGACAATGAGCTTTTGTCTAGAGTTGAATGTGATGGAGGAGATTCAGTGTATCCAGTTTGTCTCACCCTGTCAAAAAGCTGCCGTGTGACCTTGAACATAAACTCTGTTGATCTGACTCTGATTTCCTCTTCCACTGGAAGGAGGTTATTCTCCTTACAGTACCGTGTGGCTTTTTAGCTATAAACTTTCAGTGTTTCTGTGAAGATGCTGTCCTATAAATACACACTAATCAGTAATATTTGTTCAGAATCACGAAAGCTGAAAGCAGCTAAGATGGAGGTCAATAAGCTCACAAGGGACAGGGATTGAACATGACCTTGTTCCTAAATTCTTGGCACCATGTCAAAAAGGACCATGAGATATCTGGAAGAATCTGACTTGGGGCCAAAGAAGAGATCAGCTTCTTTGAGGGGCTCAGATTGATAAAATGGCCAAATATATAAATCTGTAGCTTCTAAGGGTCATGGATGAGCTTCAGTGGGAAGGGCAGTGTTTTTAAATGAAAATAATTTTACTTGTCAGCATAAAGGAATAAGAGGGCCTATATACAAAATCCACTTATATGGAGCCCTATTCTGTTGAAACAGTTAATGCTTGGACAAAATGGACCCTCTGTTAAAACAGAACGACTTAAGTAAAAGCCCTCTCCTTTTGGTGGAGTATAAACCCAGCCCCTTCCTCTAACAAGGCTTCACTATTAAGTCACAAACAATCCCACACCAGTTTGGAATTATGATTAACAGAATGGTTATTTATTTAAGGGGAAAAAACTTACAGATCACCATCCCAGACAACAGCCCTCTGCACAATCAGGAAGGGAGCCTAGTTGCTGGAAGCCAGAGAGCTAGTGGAGGGCAGTGGCTGCTTTTTTTAAAGAGAGAGAGACCACACCCCAATGGGCAGGTATCTCAGCAGGTTTTGCCTGAAGGAGCGGAAGGAGCTCATGTGTATTCTGTGCTGGCCCTGAAGTTGCAGCCACCTGACCTCAGTCTCCCATGTGCTGAGCTTACTGATGTGTGACACAATGCCCAGAGGGACTTAAATTTTCACTGATAGTTGAGTTGTGGTGAAAGTCAGGCAGCCCTTTTCTAAGGGGCTCTATTGAGTCTTCCTCCAAAACTAGCACAGAGGTTGACTTCAGGAATAGGGCAGAAGCCACATTTTCCTGACTCACAGTTGGAAACAGAATGGCCAACCATGCATCCTAGACTAAGCCACTGTCTCACCTAACTTGCCCCTTCCCATGATTTCACACTATGGCCGAAGGCACCACCTACTCACACGGGCAGTTCTTGAAGGCTGTTTCCAATTTTCTGCTTTCTTTCCTCCACTCTATCCAAGTTCATACTCAACTTACCAGCTTCCCTGAAAACTCCCTTGTAGGTGTTTTTCAATTTTTTAAATTAAGATTTTTAGCTTAGTATACAAAGTACTAGGTTCTGTTATGGCATTTTTATACATGTGTGTCACTGTATTTTGTTCTCGCGTGTCTCTCCCCCACTATCCTCAAATGCCTCATCATCAACTAAAGCTGGCTGCCTTTAGTTCTGCTTTCCACTTTCTTTCCCGTGTATCCCATCACTCCTCTCTGGTTCCCACTCCTCTAGGTCTTTATCCTCACCTCTAACAATCCTCTTTCTACCTTAACGACTTACAAATGTCCATATACAAAAACATACACTCACGGACATATACATGCATGTAAAAACTTAAATCTAAGTTCTGCATGAAAGAGGACACAAGTGGTATTTGCCTTTCCAAATCTGGCTTATTTTGCCTAACATAACCCTCATTGCATCCATTTTTCTGAAAATGGCATGGCTTCCTCTTTCGTTGCTGCTACACAAAACTCCATTGTGTGTATGCAGGACATTGTCTCTGTCTGCTCCTCTGTTGATGCGTGCCTGAGCTGGTTTCATTTCCTGGCTTTTGTGGGCAGCATAGCTCTGAAACAGGGTCTGTGGATATCTCTGTGGTGCTGATCCCAAGAGTGGTACAGCTGGGTCATAGGGTGGTGCTTTTCTCTTCTCTTCTCTTCTCTTCTCTTCTCTTCTCTTCTCTTCTCTTCTCTTCTCTTCTCTTCTCTTCTCTTCTCTTCTCTTCTCTTCTCTTCTCTTCTCTTCTCTTCTCTTCTCTCTCTCTCTCTCTCTCTCTCTCTCTCTCTCTCTCTCTCTCTCTAACTTCCATACTGATTTCCAGAGTGGCTTCGCTGGTTTACACTCCTACCATCAATGAGTAAGTATTTTTATTTCCCCACATCCTCCCCAGCATTTATTTAATTTGTTTTCTGAGGACAGCCACACTGACTGGGCTGAGAGGAAATCTCAAAGCAACTTTAATTTGCATTTCCCCAATGACTAGGGATGGATGCGTTTTCAAGTATTTGTTGGCTGTTTGTGTTTCTTCGTCAGAGGACTGCTTATTTAGTTCATTTTCTTCAGTTCATGTCTTGATTGACAAGATGACCTTTTTGGAAGTTTAATTTTTGTTGTTCTTTGTGTATCCTGGATTCTAGTCCTCTCTCTAATGCACAGTCAGTAAAGAATTTTCCGAGTCCGTAGGCTGTTCTGGTGACTGTTTCCTTTGCGTGCAGAAACTCCTTGATTTCATGTAACCCCACTCACCAGTTTTCTTGTGAGTATTGAGTATTGAAGTTTCATTCAGAAAATATTCCCTTAGGTTTAAGTCTTGAGTTATTCCCTCCTCACAATGTCTGAGACTCATATCTTATTTTAAGGTCTTCCGTCCATTTTGAATTGATGTGTGTGTGTGTGTGTGTGTGTGTGTGTGTGTGTGTAATGTGAAATATTTGGGTCTAGTTTCATCTACTACCCATGAAAATTCAGTTTTCCTGGCACTGTTGTTAAACAGGCAGACTTTTTCGCAATATACCTTGTTGCCAGACATTTATAAAAATGTAGGTGACTGTAACTATGTGGATTTATTTCTGGGTCTTGTATTTTGTATCATTGGTCTACATGTTTGGTTTTTTTTATACCAATACCATGATGGTTCTGCAATATTATTTGATTTTGGGTATTGTAATATCCTGCTAAGGATTGCTTTAGTTATTCAGGGTCTTTTTGTACTTCCATAAGAATTTTAGTTTTGAATTTTCTTAGATGTGAAGAATGCCATTGGGATTTTGATAGAGATTTCATTGTAGAGATTGCATCTGTAGAGTGCTTTCAGTGACATAGACATTTTCAGGATACAAATTCTACCTATCCACGAGCAGAGGTCTGGCTGTTTTCTAGTGTTTTTAACTCCTTTCTTGAGTGTTTCAAAGTTTTCACCTCCTTGGATGAGCCTATTTCTAAACATTCCACTGTTTGTGAGGTTACTGTGAGTTTCTTCGCAACGAGTTTGCTATTTTGATAAAAATGATTGTCAGTTCTAAGAGTTTGCTGGAGTGGTTGGTAGCGTTTTTTAAGTATAGGATCAGGTTGTCTGCAAACCGTGATAATTTGGATTCTTTCTTTCCTATCTGTAGCCCTTTAATTTCTTTCTCTTATCTTATTCCTCCACGACTTTGAGCACTGTGTTGAGTAAGACTGGAGAGAACGCATACCCTTGCTTCATTCTCTATCTGTGCTGCTTTCGCTTGAATCTGTTCTCACAGCCTGGGGTCAGCACAGATGTATACCTGGGCTATGGTAGCAACTAATTATTAGTCTTTTCTGAGCATTGCTATAACATTCAAACTTAGTATGTGTTAGGTATTTTTCCATAAATGACCAACCTCTCCGCAGATGCAATTATTCCAATCAGAACAAATTAGACCAAATTAAAAGATGCCCATGTTTAATGGCTGCCAGCACTCCCGGGTGGGCCCCTAGGGGAACAAGGAGAGGGAAACAGAGAACCGAATGACCATGCAGTGACATTGGGAGACCATGTGTTCATTCTCTAGGGAGCAGTTTAAATAGCTTGTGGGAGTGGTCTTAACCTTCCCTGGGGAAAGGTCACTGTTTGGCAGGCTTTCTTGACCCTCCCTTGGTAGGGGTCACCATTTGGTGGGCTTTCTCAGAGGTGGAGTTTGGACTGAGGCAATTCTCAGGGGAGGGAGCTTATACAGTCCAGGATTTTTGGATAAGAATGTTAGGGGCTGAGGTGATGTTTTTAACTAAACTTTTTTAGACTCCTTGTATATATGGATGCCAGGGGCTGGGGTAAAGCACCCGGCCAAACATTTCAGACTCTTTGGATAAAGGGGTACCGGCGAGCTGAGGACTTTTAACCAGACAGTATGGTCAGAAAGATTTATGAAATGTATATCAGTGGTCTCCTGTCACCTTCCCCTTACACCGCTTTTAACCATTGGTTTTATATTTCTCACCAAATATAAGCTCCTTATATTGTATTCAGGGTTATTCAAGATTTTATTCAAGGATTTATTTTATTTGTTTAAAGTTTTAGTTCCATCTTAACTCTTTTAAAGCATCCTTTTTATTGCTGATTCAGGTCAGTGTACAAAGCACTGAGTTTCATCATGACATCATCATACACGCGCGCCATTATCTTTCCTTTGCATTCATTCTCTCCCACATGCCTTCCAGCTGGTTCTCTCTCTTTCCCCATTAATCCCCAAGTCTGCATTCATACCACGCATGTTCTATTATCCTCTCTCTATCCCACCTCCACTCAGAGCTCTTTCTTTTCATCATGGTCCTCTTTCTAGTTTCATTACTTACCCCCCCCCCAAAAAAAACCCCACAAATGCACATGCACACACATTATACAAACACACATATGCACAAATACAAGTACACACAAATGCACACATTACACACCCCCTCCCACACACTTATGCACATATATGTGGTTTAAAAACAGGTTCCACATACACACCATTAAGTATCTGTCTTTCTGAAACTGGCTTGTTGGACTTCATGCACTGATTTGCAGTTGCATTCATTTTCCTAAAATGGGTGATTTCACTGTTCTTTGTGATTGTAGGAAATTCTACGCATCTCACCTCCTTAATACTAGCTTTTGTTGCCCTGTGACACATACCTTATGTCATGGCCACTGTGACACAGATGTCAACACAAACTCTTTGTGAATGTGTCTCTATCTTTTCATATCTTTCTCCCTAGAATGTCCTACCTTCCATGGCTGTTCATTTCTGTGTCTAAGTTCAGCTCAACAGTCACCTTCTCCTTGAAGTCATTTCTGGTCCCCTTCCACCACAAACCAAGTACAACCCCACCTCCTCCTCACTTCTTAGCAACTCTGTAAAATTTCAGCAATAGATTTACTTTCATTGAAACAATTCACTTTGTTATATAGTTTTTTTTCCTGCACCATCACTGACTTTTGGAGGGCAAGATCTTGCCTTCTAAAGTTTGACTTTACTCCCCATGATAGTGCTAAGCACGTTGTAAGCCTCAGTGCTTGCTCAAGAGATGTGTGGGTGCAAACCTACCTCTCTGTCTCCTTGGTGGGGCAAGGCTGAAGCAATAATAGTGAATCTTAGCTGAGGCTCACAGAGCATCGACACACGTTTAATTCATCCTCATTAAAATATGGTGTCTCTCATCCTTGTATTCTATTTATCTTCCTTTTCCTATATTTAAAAAGTTGTTTATGTTTATTGCTTAAAGTCTGAGTGTACAATTCACTGTTACTGTAACGTACTAGGACTATGTCTAATCCACAAATTTGTATAAAATCTTCCTTTAACCCTCTTTATTTCCCAGTACTCCAGCAGGATTGCTCAATCAATTTGCTGTTTTTAAATTTGGGCCATGCTGGGGATTGAATCCGTATCTCATACATTATATGCAAGTGGTTTACCTTTGAGTTGCATCTCTCAGCCTGCCCACTCAATTCTAGATGCACGTTAGGATCTTCTGGGAAACAATGCTTTTTATTAAACTTCATTTTACCCACTGGGACAGTGACCTAAGTGGTCTGAGGACAGGCTGGGTGTCAGTCTCACTGTTCTAAGTCCTAAATTGGTGCCTTCTTCTGTCTGGTGATGCAGAGTTATTTGGTCCTCCCTGTGTCAATTGCCTTGTGTTCTGGTTTCCAGTTAGTGTTGATCAGCTCCCCTCTGTGGGGTAGGAATTTAATCTTAGAGTTAAAAATATTGATAGCTGTTGTTCATTATTTTTAAATTTAAATTTTCTTGATATATAAACCAAGCCTGATCCCCATAATGTTTCTGAATCTTTTCACATTCTTCATTTTTTTTCCCATTTTTTTTATAGAAAATGAATTTGTTTGGGGGGCATGGAAGCCAAGGCTCTGCTGCCTGTGTTTTACTCAACAAAATTTCTACGTTCCATTGAAAACTGATACCCTTTTGCTCAGTATTAAAATCGCATATTAGGAGACTGTTCAGCTTCCAGCTTGTAAGTAGACTGAATCTTAGAACTAGCTCCCTGTTACAACATGGTCAGTACGGTCCAGGGGTCTTTTCAGCTCAGATCCAGTAGAAAGCTCCTGTGGACAAGAACAAGCACTGTGGATGTTGCCGGATGTCTGGGAGCGAGGACAGCTGCCTGAGAGTGGAGAAGCAAACCCCAGTGCTTTCTACAGAAAAGGAGTCCTTTGCCACCAATCTCTCCCAGGTCATTTCACCGTGCCTGGCCTTGAGGACTTTTAGAGGGAAGGAAAATACATTGAAATTCTTAGTACGTTTCATCCTTGAATAGGACAGATAAAGTTCTCTTCATAGTAGATAATAAACAAACAATCAACCATCCACACAAAGTCAAATGCTGAGTGGGTGGAGAGAGTTCACTGAGCGGACAGGTCTGCAGTCCGTAAGATTTCCCGAGTAGGTCACTAATGGCATTGTTGAGAAGAAAGGGTGTGGCCAGCAGATGGAGAAATTTGCGGCATTATTCCCAACTTATTGAAAGCAGATATGATCAGATTTATGGAGGAAAGGTAAGAGGAAATACTTCACAGCAGAGTGCAGCCAAGTAGACAGAACATGAGTGTGTCAAACTTAGCTTTAATAAGCGGGGAGGGGCCCTACAAGCTCACCAAGGCATCTTCTGATCTTCCTCATGAGGCACCGCCTCTCTTCTGTTTATTAAGGACATTCGATAAGGATCGAGAATTCCTAAGTCTTCATCAGCTGTCTTTTTCCTACTGTAGAAAAATGCAGGCAAGATCAGGAAAATCCCGCTGCTTATTTCCATAGAAACACAAGCTCTTAGTCTTTAAGGGTTCCCTGTAGAAATTGGGAGAAAAAAAACCCAAACATGTAATTTCCTGGGCTTTGCTCCAAACTTCCTGAATCAGAATTTGCAGGATTACAAACACCCGCATTTTCAAAAATGGCCAGAGAAGACTCGGATGCATTTGGAGGCGAAGGTTATTATTGCTAGATGGTATTTTCTCCAAAAGCCTGTTTAGCTTTTGAGCGAGTGGGTTCAATGAGGGCATATTTAACACACGTTTCCTAAGGATGACAGAGACAATGGAACCTAGAAGGAAACTTTCCAGAGCCAAAGAAAGACATCACCTCTGGATTCGAAGAAGAAGGAATGAAGAAACGACCTACGTGTGGGTGTTTTTCACTGAAATTTCTGGACACTAAGTATAGCGACATCTGGAGCGATTCGAGACTCAGGTCACTTGTTTTAGATATCGCTTAAGTATTGTACCCATTTCATGGGAGGAAGCTCTACAGAAGCCTCACGGTTACTCCTCGTGATGTGCCTTGGTTTCCCCCTGGGAAGCAGAAAATCTAATTAGGAGAGTTAAATGAGCGAGGTGTAGGAAATTCTCATTTCCTGGCAGTGAGATCTCAGCAGATTTTTATTACTGCTACTCCACGAAAGTATGATCAGATGAGTAGACGTGTTTATTATGCAAAGAATACGGTGTACTTCAGTGACTCCGGGGAGAGGGATCGTCACTGCAGCTTCACCAGTTTTGCCGTTGCTGTTGTGGCTGTGCCTCTAAAAGTGCCTTAGATTCAAGGAAGTCCACATTGGATGACCCCACGGTCCTGCCCAGGAGGATATTAAAGATGCTTCAGGTGGGATCTGTCTAGATGGGATAATGTATTCTAAATATAATCAACTATTTCTAGCTTCTAGGTCTGAACATAAAATACGGGTGTGGAGGCGGGAAGCAAGAGCATGACTTCCTGAAGTGTTTGCTCCCACCAGGAAGCATCTGAGACCCCAGAGGAGCCTGGCTCAGTTCCATAGGATGAGCCAGAGAGCCTCGTTTACGGCATCCAGTCTGCAGCCAGATTGATGGAGCACTGTGGGAGTTTGGGAACAATCCTGGGAACTTGGCAGCCTGAATGTACTTCAGTGACCTTCTTGAAACTGATGCTTCACTGGAGCTCGGTGTTCCGCTCAGCTCAGTCTTTCACCTACAAAGCTCAGAGAGAGTGTCAAAATTCATTGTTTCTGCATAAGACTCTAGCCTTATTAGTTTGTGGTCTTTAACAGACATAAAGAATAATTTACTGCTAGGAATCAAGGAAGTCATAGGAGTGGCTGGGACTGTTTTCAATCATCCATCTCCTGCCCCCCCCCCATTGTTTCCAGTAGAATCAGGTTTGATAAAATCCAGGATGCTAATCAATGGTTGGACCAACATTTGAATCTCAGTGTTCCAGAGGTAACTGGGCAGTTCTTCTGGGAGACTGGAGAATGTGCAAGAATCAAGTGAGACAGAGCATTTGAAAGCCACCAGGAAGGAACTGTCAGCAAAGCAATTGAAGCATTAGTTTGTAAATGGCTATGTTCAGCAAGGATCTCAGAGGCAGGTTGCTGAGGGTGAGGGTGGAGTTTGAAACACACTGCTCTGAGCTCTTCACTTTGGCCATGGTGCTCCCAGCTGTGTGAGCCGTGCCTGGAAAACAGCCACAGATTTTTATAGTGGTCTCCCTAATGAGAGATGGTTTTAAAAAGGAAGGAGCTACCGTCCACTCAGAGCCAGGATCTCGTCGGGGCCTAAGCTGTTGCCAAGGGCCGTCTCAGGGTCCATGGGCCATCTCAGGGTCCATGGTACAGTTGCAGCAGGTGGTGTGTGTTGATGTCTGTGTTAAGTGGCACCTCAGGAGGCCTTGGGAATCATGCTAGATGCAGCTATGTTGAGTGGGGGCCCACCCATCATTGCCTTGGGAAAGCTGACCTTGCCTCTCTCAGCTCACTACAGCGAGAGAGCTGGCCCCTGCACTCTGGAGAGAGGGCCCGCACCCCTCACTACAGGAGAGGATGAACCTAGCCTGAGTTCATACATGTAGGGGAGCTGACCACCACTGCACTGGAGGCGGGTGGCCCCAGTGACTCGATCTGACCCGCCTGGCGAACACCCAGGCTCACAACTGGGCTTTGGTTTGACCCATGGAGGGATGAGTCCTTTGGAATGATACCCACAAAATCTCCAAGACCCAGGATACCCCAGAAGAGCTTCGGTGAGGATCCAGTGAGGATAGTGTACCAAAAACCAGAGGCCTTGAGACCAATGACTCATTGCAATGAACCCTTGCCAATCAAGCTGATGGGACAAATGGGTACACTATATGACACACTGAAGCCCCCAGTTCCACCAGGATGGATGAAGAGGTGATGGAGAGACAGTAGAGAAGAAGAAGCAGCAGCAGAGATTTTGCTGTTTTTTTTTTAAAAAATATTTATTTATTTGTTATGTATACAATAGTCTATCTGTGTGTATGCCTGCAGGCCAGAAGAGGGCACCAGACCTTATTATAGATGGTTGTAAGCCACCATGTGGTTGCTGGGAATTGAACTCAGGACCTTTGGAAGAGCAGGCGATGCTCTTAACCACTGAGCCATCTCTCCAGCCCGATTTTGCTGTTTTTGGTGTTTTTTTTTTTTTTTTTTTTTTTTTTTT